>NW_020837954.1:14323066-14484235 GCF_003676395.1 Aethalodelphis obliquidens
CTTTCTTTCTTTCTTTCTTTCTTTCTTTCTTTCTTTCTTTCTTTCTTCCTTCCTTCCTTCCTTCCTTCCTTCCTTCCTTCCTTTCTTCCTTTCTTCCTTTCTTCTTTACTTCCTTTCTTCGTTTTTCTTCTCAACTTCAAATACTCCAGCTTTGGGAGTGTACTGATATCCAGAATTACACAAGAGATGTTTCCTCCAAATTAGGGACACCATCAGGATGAACATTTTATCCAGCATTAAAAGTCAAGTTCAAATACATATACAGTTCTTAAAAACTTAGCTCAATCAAATAGTTAAGTAAGAAGAAAATTTTCCACATATATTAAATAGATATATGTCTGAGAATACAATATATTTCCAATAAATATTTTCAATTATTATTTTTATTTATAACCTGAATTACCTAGTCCTTGACTCCAAATATTACTCAGCTTCAGTTTTCTTCCAAACTTGGAAACTTCATTGTTTTTTTCTTCTTATTATTTTTTTATACAGCAGGTTCTTATTAGTCATCAATTTTATACACATCAGTGTATACATGTCAATCCCAATCACCCAGTTCATCACACGACCAACACCACCACCCCGCGGCTTTCCCCCTTGGTGTCCATACGTTTGTTCTCTACATCTGTGTCTCAATATCTGCCCTGCAAACCAGTTCATCTGTACCATTTTTCTGGGTTCCACATATATGTGTTAATATACGATATTTGTTTTTCTCTTTCTGACTTACTTCACTCTGTATGACAGTCTCTAGATCCATCCATGTCTCAACAAATGAATCAATTTTGTTCTTTTTTATGGCTGAGTAATATTCCATTGTATATATGTACCACATCTTCTTTATCCATTCGTCTGTTGATGGGCATTTAGGTTGCTTCCATGACCTGGCTATTGTAAATAGTGCTGCAATGAACATTGGGGTGCATGTATCTCTTTGAATTGTGGTTTTCCTCTGGATATATGCCCAGTAGTGGGATTCCTAGATCATATGGTAATTCTATTTTTAGTTTGTTTTTTAAGGAACCTCCATACTGTTCTCCATAGTGGCTGTATCAGTTTACATTCCCACCAACAGTGCAAGAGGGTTCCCTTTTCTCCACACCTTCTCCAGCATTTGTTGTTTGTAGATTTTCTGATGAAGCCCATTCTAACTGGTGTGAGGTGATACCTCATTGTAGTTTTGATTTGCATTTCTCTAATAATTAGTGATGTTGAGCAGCTTTTCATGTGCTTCTTGGCCATCTGTATGTCTTCTTTGGAGAAATGTCTATTTAGGTCTTCTGCCCATTTTTGGATTGGGTTGTTTGTTTTTTTAATATTGAGCTGCATGAGTTGTTTATATGTTTTGGAGATTAATCCTTTGTCCATTGATTTGTTTGCAAATATTTTCTCCCATTCTGAGGGTTGTCTTTTGGTCTTTTTTTTTTTTAACATCTTTATTGGGGTATAATTGCTTTACAATGGTGTGTTAGTTTCTGCTTTATAACAAAGTGAATCAGTTATACATATACATATGTTCCCATATCTCTTCCCTCTTGCGTCTCCCTCCCTCCCACCCTCCCTATCCCACCCCTCCAGGCAGTTACAAAGCACCGAGCTGATCTCCCTGTGCTAAGCGGCTGCTTCCCACTAGCTATCTACCTTACGTTTGGTAGTATATATGTGTCCATGCCTCTCTCTCGCTTTGTCACAGCTCACCCTTCCCCCTCCCCATATCCTCAAGTCCGTTCTCTAGTAGGTCTGTGTCTTTATTCCTGTCTTACCCCTAGGTTCTTCATGATATTTTTTTTTAATTCCATATATATGTGTTAGCACACAGTATTTGTGTTTCTCTTTCTGACTTACTTCACTCTGTATGACAGACTCTAGGTCTATCCACCTCATTACAAATAGCTCAATTTCGTTTCTTTTCATGGCTGAGTAATATTCCATTGTATATATGTGCCACATCTTCTTTATCAATTCATCCGATGATGGGCACTTAGGTTGTTTCCATCTCCGGGCTATTGTAATTAGAACTGCAATGAATATTTTGGTACATGACTCTTTTTGAATTATGGTTTTCTCAGGGTATATGCCCAGTATTGGGATTGCTGGGTCATATGGTAGTTCTATTTTCAGTTTTTTAAGGAACCTCCATACTGTTCTCCATAGTGGCTGTACCAATTCACATTCCCACCAGCAGTGCAAGAGGGTTCCCTTTTCTCCACACCCTCTCCAGCATTTATTGTTTGTAGATTTTTTGATGATGGCCATTCTGACTGGTGTGAGATGATATCTCATTGTAGTTTTGATTTACATTTCTCTAATGATTAATGATGTTGAGCATTCTTTCATGTGTTTGTTGGCAATCTGTGTATCTTCTTTGGAGAAATGTCTAGTTCGTCTGCCCATTTGTGGATTGGGTTGTTTGTTTTTTTGATATTGAGCTGCATGAGGTGCTTGTAAATTTTGGAGATTAATCCTTTGTCAGTTGCTTCATTTGCAAATATTTTCTCCCATTCTAAGGGTTACCTTTTGGTCTTGTTTATGGTTTCCTTTGCTGTGCAAAAGCTTTTAAGTTTCATTAGGTCCCATTGTTTATTTTTGTTTTTATTTCCATTACTCTAGGAGGTGGATCAAAAAAGATCTTGCTGTGATTTATGTCAAAGAGTGTTCTTCTATGTTTTCCTCTAAGAGTTTTATAGTGTTGGGTCTTACATTTAGGTCTCTAATCCATTTTGAGTTTATTTTTGTGTATGGTGTTAGGGAGTGTTCTAATTTCATCCTTTTATATGTAGCTGTCCAGTTTTCCCAGCACCACTTATTAAAGAGACTGTCTTTTCTCCATTGTATATCCTTGCCTCCTTTGTCAGAGATTAGTTGACCATAGGTGCATGGGTTTACATCTGGGCTTTCTATCTTGTTCCGTTGATCTATGTTTCTGTTTCTGTGCCAGTACCATATTGTCTTGATTACTCTAGCTTTGTAGAATAGTCTGAAGTCTGGGAGTCTGATTCCTCCAGCTCCTTTTTTTACCCTCAAGACTGCTTTGGCTATTTGGGGTCTTTTGTGTCTCCATACAAAAATTTTTAGATTTTTTGTTCTAGTCTGTAAAAAATGCCATTGGTAATTTGATAGGCATTGCATTTAATCTGTAGATTTCTTTGGGTAGTATAGTCATTTTCACAATATTGATTCTTCCAATCCAAGAACATGGTATATCTCTCCATCTGTTGGTGTCATCTTTAATTTCTTTCATCAGTGTCTTATAGTTTTCTGCATACAGGTCTTTTGTCTCCTTAGGGAGGTTTATTCCTAGGTATTTTATTCTTTTTGTTGCAATGGTAAATGGCAGTGTTCCCTTAATTTCTCTTTCAGATTTTTTGTCATTAGTGTATAGGAAGGCAAGAGATTTCAGTGCATTAATTTTGTATCCTGCAACTTTACCAAATGTGATTAGCTCTAGTAGTTTTCTGGTGGCATTATTTAGGATTCTCTATGTATAGTATCAGGTAATCTGCAAACAGTGACAGTTTTACTTCTTCTTTTCCAATTTGTATTCTTTTTATTTCTTTTTCGTCTCTGAGCGCTGAGGCTAGGACTTCCAAGACTATGTTGAATAATAGCGGTGAGAGTGGACATCCTTGTCTTGTTCCTAATCTTAGAGGAAATGCTTTCAGCTTTTCACCATTGAGAATGATGTTTGCTGTGAGTTTGTCGCATATGGTCTTTATTATGTTGAGGTAGGTTCCCTCTATGCCCACTTTCTGGAGAGTTTTTATCATAAATGGGTGTTGAATTTTGTCAAAAGCCTTTTCTGCATCTATTGAGATGATCATATGATTTTTATTCCTCAGTTTGTTAGTATGGTGTATCACATTGATTGATTTGCATATATTGAGGAATCCTTGCATCCCTGGGATAAATTGCACTTGATCATGGTGTATGATCCTTTTAATGTGTTGTTGGATTCTGTTTCCTAGTATTTTGTTGAGGATTTCTGCATCTATATCCATCAGTGATATTGGTCTGTAATTTTATTTTTTTGTAGTATCTTTGTCTGATTTTGGTATCAGGGTGATGGTGGCCTCATACAATGAGTTTCAGAGTGTTCCTTCCTCTGCAACTTTTTGGAAGAGTTTGTGAAAGATGGGTGTTAGCTCTTCTCTAAATGTTTGATAGAATTCACCTGTGAAGCCATCTGGTCCTGGACTTTTGTTTTTTGTAAGTTTTTTTTTTTTTTTTTTTCGATATGCGGGCCTCTCACTGTTGTGGCCTCTCCCATTGCAGAGCACAGGCTCCGGACACGCAGGCTCAGCGGCCATGGCTCACGGGCCCAGCTGCTCCATGGCATGTGGGATCTTCCCAGACCGGGGCACAAACCCATGTCCCCTGCATCGGCAGACGGACTCTCAACCACTGTGCCACCAGGGAAGCCCTGTTTTTTGTAAGAATTTTAATCACACTTTCTATTTCATTACTTGTGATTGGTCTGTTCATATTTTCTATTTCTTCCTGGTTCAGTCTTGGCAGGTTATATCTCTCTACGAATTTGTCCATTTCTTCCAGGTTGTCCATTATATTGGCATAAAGTTGCTTGTAGTAGTCTCTTAGGATGCTTTGTATTTCTGCGGTGTCTGTTGTAACTTCTTTTTCATTTCTAATTTTATTGATTTGAGTCCTCTCCCTCTTTTTCTTGATGAGTCTGGCTAATGGTTTATCAATTTTGTTTATCTTCTAGAAGAACCAGCTTTTAGTTTTATTGATCCTTGCTATTGTTTTGTTTGTTTCTATTTCATTTATTTCTGCTCTGATCTTTATGATTTCTTTCCTTGTTCCAACTTTGGGTTTTGTTTTTTCTTCTTTCTCTAGTTCCTTTTGGTGTAAGGTTAAATTGTTTATTTGAGATATTTCTTGTTTCTTGAGGTAGGCTTGTTTAGCTATAAACTTCCTGCTTAGAACTGCTTTTCTGCATCCCTTAGGTTTTGGATCACCAAGTTTTCATTGTCATTTGTCTTTAGGTATTTTCTGACTTCCTCTTTTATTTCTTCAGTGATGTCTTGGTTATTTAGTATGTATTGTTTAGCCTCCACATGTTTGTGTTTTTTTATGTTTTTTTCTCTGTAAATGATTTCTAATCTCATAGCGTTGTGGTCCTTCTCCATCGAATCTGAATGAGATCCTTGCCGGGTAGAGTAATCTTGGTTGTACATTCTTCCCTTTAAGGGAAGTGTCCGACTATAGTCTCTTCAAATCATCCCTTTAAGTATATCGTGACACTCTCTTCTGGCTTGTAGAGTTTCTGCTGAAAAATCAGCTGTTAACCTTATGGGAGTTCCCTTGTATGTTATTTGTCATTTTTCCCTTGCTGCTTTCAATAATTTTTCTTTGTCTTTAATTTTTGCCAATTTGATTCCTGTGTGTCTTGGCGTGTTTCTCCTTGTGTTTTTCCTGTATGGGACTCACTGTGCTTCCTGGACCTGGGTGGCTATTTCCTTTTCCATGTTAGGGAAGTGTTTGACTATAATCTCTTCAACTATTTTCTCGGATCCTTTCTCTCTCTCTTCTCCTTTTTGGGACCCCTATAATGCAAATGTTATTGCATTTAATGTTGTCCCAGAGGTATTTTAGGCTGTCTTCATTTCTTTTCATTCTTTTTTCTTTATTCTGTTCTGCAGCAGTGAATTCCACCATTCTTTCTTCCAGGTCACTTATCTGTTCTTCTGCCTCAGTTATTCTGCTATTTGTTCCTTCTAGTGTAGTTTTCATTTCAGTTATTGTATTGTTCATCTCCGTTTGTTTGTTCTTTAATTCTTCCAGGTCTTTGTTAAACATTTCTTCCATCTACTCGGTCTTTGCCTCCATTCTTTTTCCGAGGTCCTGTATCATCTTCACTATCATTTTTCTGAATTCTTTTTCTGGAAGGTTGCCTATCTTCACTTCAGTTAGTTGTTTTTCTGGGGTTTTATCTTGTTCCTTCATCTGGTACATAGCCCACTGCCTTTTCATCCTGTCTATCTTTCTGTGAATGTGGTTTTTGTTCCACAAGCTGCAGGATTGTAGTTCTTCTTGCTTCTGCTGTCTGCCCTCTGTTGGATGAGGCTATCTAGGAAATTTCATTGTTATCCACAGGGTTTGGCTGAATCTTTTTCTTCAGATATTATCTATCAGTAAATAGGCATAGGTCTATCCTTAAGCAAAATAAAAACACTCTACATGTATGGAGTTGAGAAGTATTATGATCTCAGTTTTAAAGACTAGAAAAGGGTGTCTTGCGGTAGATAGACAGAGGCACAGAGGCAAACCTGCAAGGGGCTCAGATCTGTGGCTGCCTAGACTAGGGAGCTTCACACCATACTCTCTACTCCAGTGGTTTCAGGGGTTCATGGAACATTAAAATAGGTATATTTGGGGAACCAAACTAGAATTGAAATTTTTTTTCTTTCCCAAGTATGTTCATTAGACAGTACTGTCCACCATCTGCTGTCACCTTATTTCATTAAACCGAGTAAATTTATTGCCAAAAACATAGGAAGGGCATGATTTCAAAATAAATGGCAGTCTTTAAGTTAAATAAATTCAGTGCTATGAAAAATGAACTCCATTGCTCTTATTCTCCCCACTGTCTTGGGGATGGTAATGCTGCTCTGTCCTCAGCTCTGAGATCTGGTGTAGTTTTGGAAAGAATATAGACTTTTTGACACAATACTGTCCTGAGGTTAAATTTTTGTTTTCTTATTCAGTAGCTAAATGGCCATGTGCAAACCAGCTTAACTATTCTGAATGTCTACTTCTTTGCTTCTATAAAAGAATATAATAAATCTAGCTCTCAGTTAAGTTGTCCTGAATAAAATAGATAGAATATTTAAAATATCTAGAACTTTGGCATGAATAAAATAAAACCTAGAAAACTTTACAACATTGCATGCATTTCCAAAGAAAATAAAACAGAGTGTGGACACTGCAAATAACTTGAATTCCATCAATAGGAACATTTATGTAAATTATGATACACACAAACTATGAAAAATTATGTAGTTATTAAAAAGAATGAACTAGATCTATATGTATTGACCCAGAGAGGTGTCAATGATTTACTTTTCAGGTGAAAACACAGGTTGCAAAGTAATGTGTATAGTATAATATAATCCCATTGTGTAAAAAGCATTTAGGCAAACAATATGCAAGCATTTATATTTGGAATACTTATGAGAACAGAGAAAATTACCTAAAGATGTTTTCACTCACTTCTCCAACATCATATACTCACTCAAGTGCCAACTTCTCAGCAAGGTATTTCCTGATGGCACTATTCAAAACTGTTCACCTGCCCTGTACCCCTGCTCCTTCTATCCCCTTCCCTGTTCTATTTTTCTCCATAGCTCTTATCATCTCTGATATAATATTTATTTTACTTATTTAGTTTAAACTATCTGTCTTCCTCCACTAGAATGTAAGCTCCAGGAAAGCAGGTATTTCTTTCTGTTTAGTTCACACACCAAGAACACACCTCTGTCATAATAGGGCCTGATAAAAAGTGAATAGTCAACACATATTTATTGAATCAATACACAACAAAACTATTGTGGATGCTGATTTTAGAAGAAGAGGGTGGTGTTGGGGGGGTGATAAGAATACAGTTGACTTTATTTTATGCACTGGTTGTGTTTGCATTCTGTGAAAATGTACGCATTGCTTTTGAAATCTAAAAGAACGATATAATAATTTATTAAAGAGCAGTACACCTAGTATACTTCCTGACATTACCTGATGCTCAGTGAATGACTGTTCCTTTCCTCCCTCACAATCTCCTCCTCATCCCCTGCTCTGCAACACATATGCTTTTCCCTGTGTGCCCAGGAAAGGATTTTCTTTGTCTTTTAAAATTTAGTGTGAATTTATAATAACCTGTTAACTACTTGAAGGTGGTTTGCATTTAACTGTACAGCAAATTTGTTTTGTTTTCTTCTGGAAAAGAAGATAGAAAGCAAAGACAAAATGGATCTCTGGGGCAGGCTGGGAATAAATTTGGGTTACAGGGTAGCAAAGTGATGAGAGAGCAAACCAGGGAAACAGTGAGGAGGTGGAGGAGGAGGATAAGGTGGCTATGGGCTGGAGACAGCAGATGCTGGGGGCTGGACCCTAAACAAGATGAGGAGAAGGGGCTTTCCCCTGAAAATGGCTTGTTACTCGGGGCAAGGAGGTTGGTGTGGAGAAATGAGGGAGAATAATGGGCTCCTGGTGCCTATTCATGAGACCTTTTGGTTATCACAAATCATGGTCTAGGAGGTTTGTGACATCATCTATTTTACTGCCCTCAAATTACAAATGAGAGAATCGAGACCTCGGGAGCTCATCTTCCTAGCTCTTGCACAGACATTTCAAACAGTGGTTATACTTGTGGGAAGCATGGCTCTCTATCCCTTCTTTGCAGGGCAACAGGTGTGAGGTTTTCAGAGCCTGGGGTAATGCACAGTTCTATACCCCTGAGCTGCTAAGAAAGTAGCCACTTCTATGGAGTAACTAGTATTTTAATGATTCTGAACCCACCAGGGAGACATAGGTGGTACATGAAATATCCTTTTCTGATGAAAGAACTGAAATATCATTGCAGATCAGAGGGTTATTCCTGTTAGGTCTGAGTTGAGAGGTCCTGTGAGATGCCACAAGATGTCATATCCGAGGCTAGGTTTATGGACTTGAACCTGAGTTAAGTGGTCAGTAGGGAATAATCTCAGCATGACCTGAAAGGTACTTTCACAAATCTCTTTCTCCTTATCCACTTGAAAAAGTTGTCTTGCTACTGAATCCCCTGACAACTGGTATTTCTTACCAACATAAACTTTTGGAGCTTTTGCGCTTTATTTAAATCTGTTTGTGTTTCTTTGTGGGCCTTATGAATGCCAGGCTGGAAAGGACGGGTAGCTTAAAAATTATATTCTCTAAATCTTCGCCACCAGGCTGAAAACGAAGTGAATGTCAAGATCTGCGGTATAGGATAATAAATTTGATTAGCAGAAACGCTCATGGGTGAGAACATTGGAACAGGAAGCAGCAGTATACCATGGCTGGTGTGGCACAACTGAATGTCAGCGCTTAATTGCAAAGCAGGAGGCCATTATCCACTGGCAGCAATTCCCCTGGTGACATTGTTTGTTTTACAACAAAACATTAAAGCAGTGGGAGAGCAGTGCACTCAGTAGCAAGGCACTGCCTCTAACAGGGGCTCTCTCCTGCACCACCCCCAACCGCAGGGTGTCACAGCTTCACGATGCCTGCCTGCCTTTGTGGACTGGGGAGTCTGGAGTGAGAGGCAGAACATGGAAGGGGGCTGTGCCCGGCATAGGGCACCTCTAGGCTTCTGATCATATATGTCTGGATGTGTGGCGTTAGGACTTGGATTGACAAGTCTTATTCCTTTGCCACTAGCTAGCTGTGAGATCTGGAGCCAAGTAAGTTGACTGACCTACTGGGCAGCCATGAGAAGGAGTCTTGCAGACGTCCTACCTCAAGGAGAGTAATGGACACAGGGTCCCAGCACCTGAAATCCATCACAAGGCTATTAAGGCAGCCACATCCCTGGGAGATAAGGGGCAGCTTGGTGACCTTGGCTCAAAGAGCTCCCTGGTTGAACATCCTTAGTTCGGGGCTGAGACAGTGGCAGAAGACACATTCCCTCACCTACCTCATGGGCTCTGACATATTGAGAAGTCAAATACACATTTGACTCATTTCTAGTATTCTGGGCAGTTGTGTTTTATTCCAGGATGATATAGAAATATTCAAAAAAGGTTAAAATCTCTTCTGTGAAGTATGGAAGAGGGGATTAGTTCTCTGGCTCTTTGAATTCCCGTGAACACATCACCTCTCTCAGTGATACCTGAATTTAAGCTGTACTTCTAGTTGTGTTCCCTGTTAAAGGAATCAACGAGCAAGCAGAAGACATTGGAGAAGGAAGGGCTTCCCTGTTCATGGACTGAGTGCATGCTAGTGCAGACCACCATCCAAGTGCTCGTCCTACTAATAAGCAAAACGGAACAGTCTCAGCCTGGCACAGGGATCAGGAGTCTTGTTTTTAATCAGATTTATTCCAGACATGTGGGAGCCATAGAAATCTATAATTAAGGAAAAGTAATCAAATTCAGAGGTGTGAGTTTATCTATGGAGCACAAATATATGATGAATATATATAACAAGGGCTATACTTCTCCAGGCAAGCAGACATTTTCCAAAGGCCAACTGGCAAAAATGGAATCTAGTGATGGTGACCAGCAGTGTTAATATGATCATATCAGGGATGAGGAACATTTTTGAAGTCATCTCTTACCAGCAATTCTGAAGGAAGATGGATTTTCGAAAGGACAGTTAAACCTTCACCATAGTTATGCTTTTAAATCTAAGCTAAAGACTTTCTTTATTGAAGTCTAACCTATGTACTTTCCTACTTCAGCCATTTAGCTTCACAGACATAATTTTCATCAGGAAAAGGGTTTATTTTGTTGTTCTCAGAGTCCAAGTGTTTTTCAAATTTCTTTGGCTTTTGACCTTGGACCAATCACAGTATCTTTTTGTGCATGCGCCTGCCCAGCAGGATGTTAATAAAAATGTTCTCCGTGCCCAGATGGGGAGCAGCACTTTGCATAACTGTCCCAGGGCCCGATGGTTGGGTGACTTACCATTCAGTCTAAATGTGTCAGAAAATTTAAACCCACTTATACACGCATTAGGAAAAGACTCACAGATGCTGGTTTTTTGCTTTTTTTTTTAACATCTTTATTGGGGTATAATTGCTTTACAATGGTGTCTTAGTTTCTGCTTTATAACAAAGTGAATCAGTTATACATATACATATATCCCCATATCTCTTCCCTCTTGCATCTCCCTCCCTCCCACCCTCCCTATCCCGCCCCTCTAAGAGGTCACAAAGCACTGAGCTGATCTCCCTGTGCTATGCGGCTGCTTTCCACTAGCTATTTTACGTTTGGTAGTGTATATATGTCCATGCCACTCTCTCACTTTGTCACAGCTTACCCTTCCCCCTCCCCGTGTCCACAAGTTGATTCTCTAGTAGGTCTGCATCTTTATTCCCATCTTCCCCTAGGTTTTTCATGGCCTTTTTTTTTAAATTTCAAATATATGTGTTGGCATACAGTATTTGTTTTTCTCCTTCTGACTTAGTTCACTCCGTATGATAGACTCCAGGTCCATCCACCTCACTACAAATAACTCAATTTCCTTTCTTTTTATGGCTGAGTAAGATTCCATTGTATATATGTGCCGCATTTCTTTATTCATTCATCTGTTGATGGACACTTAGGTTGCTTCCATGTCCTGGCTATTGTAAATAGAGCTGCAATGAACATTTTGGTACATGACTCTTTTTGAATTATGGTTTTCTCAGGGTATATGCCCAGTAGTGGGATTGCTGGGTCGCATGGTAGTTCTATTTTTAGTTTTTTAAGGAACCTCCATACTGTTCTCCATAGTGGTTGTATCAATTTACATTCCCACCAACAGTGCAAGAGGGTTCCCTTTTCTCCACACCCTCTCCAGCATTTATTGTTTCTAGATTTTTTGATGATGGCCATTCTGACTGGTGTAAGATGATGTCTCATTGTAGTTTTGATTTACATTTCTATAATGATTAATGATGTTGAGCATTCTTTCATGTGTTTGTTGGCAATCTGTATATCTTCTTTGGAGAAATGTCTATTTAGTTTGTCTGCCCATTATTGGATTGGGTTGTTTGTTGTTTTGACATTGAGCTGCATGAGGTGCTTGTAAATTTTGGAGATTAATGCTTTGTCAGTTGCTTCATTTGCAAATATTTTATCCCATTCCAAGGGTTGTCTTTTGGTCTTGTTTATGGTTTCCTTTGCTGTGCAAAAGCTTTTAAGTTTCATTAGGTCCCGTTTGTTTATTTTTCTTTTTATTTCCATTACTCTAGGAGGTGGGTCAAAAAGGATCTTGCTGTGATGTATGCCATAGAGTGTTCTGCCTATGTTTTCCACTAAGAGTTTGATAGTGTCTGGCCTTACATTTAGTTCTTTAATCCATTTTGAGTTTATTTTTGTATATGGTGTTAGGGAGTGTTCTAATTTCATTCTTTTACATGTAGCTGTCCAATTTTCCCAGCACCACTTATTGAAGGGGCTGTCTTTTCTCCACTGTATATTCTTCCACCTTTATCAAAGAGAAGGTGACCATATGTGTGTGGGTTTATCTATGGGCTTTTAATCCTGTTCCATTGATCTATATTTCTGTTTTTGTGCCAGTACTGTACTGTCTTGTTTTTTTTTAAATATATTTATTTTGGGCTGTGTTGGGTCTTCATTTCTGTGCGAGGGCTTTCTCTAGTTGCGGCGAGAGGGGGCCACTCTTCATCACAGTGCGCGAGCCCCTCACTATCGTGGCCTCTCTTGTTGCAAAGCACAGGCTCCAGACGTGCAGGCTCAGTAGCTGTGGCTCACAGGCCCATTTGCTCCGCAGCATGTGGGATCTTCCCAGACCAGGGCTCGAACCCGTGTCCCCTGCATTGGCAGGCAGATCCTCAACCAGTGCACCACCAGGGAAGCCCCATACTGTCTTGATTACTGTAGCTTTGTAGTATAGTCTGAAGTCAGGGAGCCTGATTCTTCCAGCTCTGTTCTACTTTCTCAAGATTGTTTTGGCTATTCGCGGTCTTTCGTGTTTCCATAAAAATTGTGAAATTTTTTGTTCTAGTTCTCTGAAAAATGCCAGTGGTAGTTTAATAGGGATTGCATTGAATCTGTAGATTGCTTTGGGTAGTAGAGTCATTTTCACAATGTTGATTCTTCCAATCCAAGAACATGGTATATCTCTCCATCTATTTGTATCATCTTTAATTTCTTTCATCAGTGTCTTATAATTTTCAGCATACAGGTCTTTTGTCTCCTTAGGTAGGTTTATTCCTAGATATTTTATTCTTTTTGTTGCAATGGTAAATGGGAGTGTTTTCTTGATTTCACTTTCAGATTTTTCATCATTAGTATATAGGAATGCCAGAGATTTCTGTGCATTAATTTTGTATCCTGCTACTTTACCAAATTCATTGATTAGCTCTAGTAGTTTTCTGGTAGCATCTTTAGGATTCTCTATGTATAGGATCATGTCATCTGCAAAGAGTGACAGCTTTACTTCTTCTTTTCTGATTTGGATTCCTTTTATTTCCTTTTCTTCTCTGATTGCTGTGGCTAAAACTTCCAAAACTATGTTGAATAAGAGTGGTGAGAGTGGGCAACCTTGTCTTGTTCCTGATCTTAGTGGAAATGCTTTCAGTTTTTCACTATTGAGGATGATGTTGGCTGTGGGCTTGTCATATATGGCCTTTATTATGTTGAGGAAAGTTCCCTCTATGCCTACTTTCTGCAGGGTTTTTATCGTAAATGGGTGTTGAATTTTGTCAAAAGCTTTCTCTGCATCTATTGAGATGATCATATGGTTTTTATCCTTCAGTTTGTTAATATGGTGTATCACATTGATTGATTTGCGTATATTGAAGAATCCTTGCATTCCTAGGATAAACCCCACTTGATCATGGTGTATAATCCTTTTAACGTGCTTTTGGATTCTGTTTGCTAGTATTTTGTTGAGGATTTTTGCATCTATGTTCATCAGTGATATTGGCCTGTAGTTTTCTTTCTTTGTGACATCCTTATCTGGTTTTGTTATCAGGGTGATGGTGGCCTCGTAGAATGAGTTTGGATGTGGCCTTCCCTCTGCTATATTTTGGAAAAGTTTGAGAAGGATAGGTGTTAGCTCTTCTCTAAATGTTTGATAGAATTCATCTGTGAAGCCATCTGGTCCTGGGGTTTTGTTTGTTGGAAGATTTTTAATGGCAATTTCAATTTCAGTGCTTGTGATTGGTTTGTTCATATTTTCTATTTCTTCCTGGTTCAGTGTTGGGAGGTTGTGCATTTCTAAGAATTTGTCCATTTCTTCCAGGTTGTCCATTTTATTAGCATATACTTGCTTGTAGTAATCTCACATGATCCTTTGTATTTCTGCAGTGTCAGTTGTTACTTTTCCTTTTTCATTTCTAATTCTACTGATTTGAGTCTTCTCCCTTTTTTTCTTGATGAGTCTGGCTAATGGTTTATCAATTTTGTTTATCTTTTCAGAGAACCAGATTTTAATTTTATTGATCTTTGCTATTGTTTCCTTCATTTGTTTTTCATTTATTGCTGATCTGGTCTTTATGATTTCTTTCCTTCTGCTAACTTTGGGGGTATTTTTGTTCTTCTTTCTCTAATTGATTTAGGTGTAAGATTAGGTTGTTTATTTGAGATGCTTCCTGTTTCTTAAGGTAGGATTGTATTGCTGTAGACTTCCCTCTTAGAACTGCTTTTGCTGCATCCCATAGGTTTTGGGGTGTCGTGTTTTCATTGTCATTTGTTTCTAGGTATTTTTCGATTTCCCCTTTGATTTCTTCAGTGATATCTTGGTTATTAAGTAATGTTTTATTTAGCCTCCATGTGTTTCTATGCTTTTACAGACTTTTTCCTGTAATTCATATGTAGTCTCATAGCATTGTGGTTGGAAAAGATACTTTATACGATTTCAATTTTCTTAAATTTACCAAGGCTTGATTTGTGACCCAAGATATCTATCCTGGAGAATGTTCCATGAGCACTTGAGAAGAAAGTGTATTGTGTTGTTTTTGGATGGAATGTCCTATAAATATCAATTAAGTCCATCTTGTTTAATGTATCATTTAAAGCTTGTGTTTCCTTAATTATTTTCATTTTGGATGATCTGTCCATTGGTGAAAGTGGGGTGTTAAAGTCTCCTACTATGATTTTGTTATTGTCGATTTCCCCTTTTATGGCTGTTAGTATTTGCCTTATGTATTGAAGTGCTCATATGTTGGGTGCATAAATATTTACAATTATTAAATCTTCTTCTTGGTTTGATCCGTGATCTTTATGTAATGTCCTTCTTTGTCTCTTGTAATAATCTTTGTTTTAAAGTCTATTTTATCTGGTATGAGAATTGCTACTCCAGCTTTCTTTTGATTTCCATTTGCATGGAAAGTCTTTTTCCATCCCCTCACTTTCAGTCTGTATGTGTCCCTAGGTCTGAAGTGAATCTCTTGTAGACAATACAGGTCTTTTTTTTTGTATGCATTCAGCCAGTCTATGTCTTTTGGTTGGAGCATTTAAGCCATTTACATTTAAGGTAATTATCAATTACCATTGTCTTAATTGTTCTGGGTTTGTTATTGTAGGCTTTTTCCTTCTTTTGTGTTTCCTGCCAAGAGAATTTCCTTTAGCATGTGTTGTAAAGCTGGTTTTGTGGTGCTGAATTCTCTTAACTTTTGCTTGTCTGTAAAGATTTAAATTTCTCCACCAAATCTGAATGAGATCCTTGCTGGGTAGAGTAATCTTCATTGTAGCTTTTTCTCCTTCATTACTTTAAATATGTCCTGGCACTCCCTTCTGGCTTCCAGAGTTTCTGCTGAAAGATCAGCTGTTAACCTTATGGAGATTCCCTTGTGTGTTATTTGTTGTTTTTCCCTTGCTACTTTCAATATTTTTCTTTGTATTCAACTTTTGATAGTTTGATTAACATGTGTCTTCGCATGTTTCTCCTTGGATTTATCCTGTATGGGACTCTCTGTGCTTCCTGGACTTGATTAACTATTTTCTTTCCCATATTAGGGAAGTTTCCAACTATAATCTCTTCAAATATTTTCTCAATCCCTTTCTTTTTCTCTTCTTCTTCTGGGACCCCTATAATTCGAATGTTGGTGCATTTAATTTGTCCCAGAGGTCTCTGAGACTGTCCTCAATTGTTTTCATTCTTTTTTCTTTATTCTGCTCTGCAGTAGTTATTTTCACTATTTTATCTTCCAGGTCACTTATCCATTCTTCTGCCCTTAGTTATTCTGATATTGATCCCTTCTAGAGTATTTTTAATTTCATTTATTGTGTTGTTCACCATTGTTTGTTTGCTCTTTAGTTTTTCTAGGTCCTTGTTAAACATTTCTTGAATTTTGTCCATTCTATTTCCAAGATTTCGGATCATCTTTACTATCATTATTCTGAATTCTTTTTCAGGTAGACTACCTGTTTCCTCTTCATTTGTTAGGTCTGGTGGGTTTTTGCCTTGCTCTTTCATCTGCTGTGTGTTTCTCTGTCTTCTCATTTTGCTTAACTCACTGTGTTTGTGGTCTTCTTTTCACAGGCTGCAGGTTTCTAGTTCCTGTTGTTTTTTTTTGTCTGTCCCCAGTGGCTAAGTTTGGTTCAGTGGGTTGTGTAGGGGGTGGGGGGGACTAGTGCCTGTGTTCTGGTAGATGAGACTGGATCTTGTCTTTCTGGTGGGCAGGTCCACGTCTGGTGGTGTGTTTTGGGGTGTCTTTGGCCTTATTATGATTTTAGGCAGCCTCTTTGCTAATGGATGGAGCAGTGTTCCTGTCTTGCTAGTTGTTTGGCGTAGGGTGTCCAGCACTGTAGCTTGCTGGTCGGTGAGTGGAGCTGGGTCTTGGCCTTGAGATGGAGATCTCTGGGAGATTTTTGCAGTTTGATATTACGTGGAGCTGGGAGGTCTCTTGTGGACCAGTGTCCTGAACTTGGCTCTCCCACCTCAGAGGCACAGCCCTGATGCCTGGCTGGAGCACCAAGTGCCTGTCATCCACACGTCTCAGAATAAAAGGGAGAAAAAAAAGAAAGAAAGAAAGAAGAAGATAAAGTAAAGTAAAATAAAGTTATTAAAATGAAAAATAAAAAATAATTATTAAAAAAAGTTTTTAAGTAAAAATAAAAAAAAAGAAAGAAGAGAGCAACCATACCAGAAAACAAATCCACCAATGATAACAAGTGCTAAAAACTATACTAAAACAACAACAAAAATTATAGACAGACAGAACCCTAGGACAAATGGTAAAAGGAAAGCTATACGGACAAAATCACACACTGAAGCATACACATACACACTCACAAGAAGAGAAAAAGGGGGAAAAAAATATATATATATCATTGCTCCCAATGTCCACCTCCTGAATGTGGGATGATTCTTTGTCTATTCAGGTATTCCAGAGATGCAGGGTACATCAAGTTGACTCTGGAGATGTAAACCGCTGCTCCTGAGGCCGCTGGGAGAGATTTCCCTTTCTCTTCTGTGTTCCCACAGCTCCTGGGGTTCAGCTTTGGATTTGGCCCCGCCTCTGTGTGTAGGTTGCCTGAGGGCGTCTGTTCTTCGCTCTTACAGGAGCAGGTTAAGGTAGCTGATTCGGGGGCTCTGGCTCACTCAGGCCAGGGGGAGGGAGGGGTACCAAATGTGGGGTGAGCCTGTGGCGGCAGAGGCCAGCGTGACGTTGCACCAGCCTGAAGTGCGCCGTGTGTTCTCCCCGGGAAGTTGTCCCTGGATCACGGGACCCTGGCAGTGGCGGGCTACAGAAGCTCCCGGGAGCGGAGGTGCGGATAGTGACCTGTGCTCGCACACAGGCTTCTTGGTGGCTGCAGCAGCGGTCTTAGCATCTCATCCCCGTCTCTGGGGTCTGCGCTGATAGCCGCGGCTCACGCTCGTCTCTGGAGCTCCTTTAAGTGACGCCCTGAATCCCCTCGCGCACCAGGAAACAAAGAGGCAAGAAAAATTCTCTTGCCTCTCTGGCAGCTCCAGCCTTTTCCCGGACTCCCTCCCGGCTAGCCATGGCGCACCCGCTTCAGGCTGTGTTCACGCCACCAACCCCAGTCCTCTCCCTGGGATCCGACCGAAGCCCAAGCCTCAGCTCCCAGCCCTGGCCACCCCGGCAGATGAGCAGACAAGCCTCTCGGGCTGGTGAGTGCTGGGCGGCACCGCTCCTCTGTGCGGGAATCTCTCCGCTTTGCCCTCCGCACCCCTGTTACTGCGGTTTCCTCCGTGGCTCCGAAGCTTCCCCCTCCGCCACCCGCAGTCTCTGCCCACGAAGGGGCTTCCTAGTGTGTGGAAACCTTTCCTCCTTCACAGCTCCCTCCCACTGGTGCAGGTCGTGTCCCTATTCTTTTGTCTCTGTTTTTTCTTTTGCCCTACCCAGGTACGTGGGGAGTTTCTTGCCTTTTGGGAGGTCTGAGGTCTTCTGCCAGCGTTCAGTAGGTGTTCTGTAGGAGTTGTTCCACGTGTAGATGTATTTCTGATGTATCTGTGGGGAGGAAGGTGATCTCCGCGTCTTACTCTTCCGCCCTCTTGAAGCTCCTCCTCCTATAATCCAGGTGCTGGTTCTTAATACTCATTTTTATTCTAATTTGGCAGTTCCAAATGGAACCTAACTGCATTTTTTCTGAAGGCAAGAGCTTTGGGCTATCAGGGTAGAAATGCAAGGACTCACAGGTGCCCTGGAGAAGAATTTGGTCATCTCTTCCCTTTACGAATGAGCAAACCAAGGTGCAGGGAACATGGCCGGTGGGGCTCAGAGCTGGCTAATTTCCTCAGGCCCCATTCTGGCCATCCTAGAATATGCTCTGCCGGCTTGCAAAACTTCAGGAGTAACTTGCCACTTGGAGCTGTGCTGTGTGACCCACCCTGCCACAATTTGGAATTAGAGAATTCTAGAGCTGCCTGGGAGCTTTTAGCCTCACCTGCCCAGTTCACAGAGGTAGAAATGAAGTAAGGCTAACAAAGTGGTTATTTTCTGGGGGTCTCACAGCTGGATTAATAAGTATCTCTGAAGTGTTCCACACACCCAGAAAGGTGAAGCCAAGAATAAAGCCCACTTCTCCCAAGTATAGTATTCATCACAGGCCAGGCTGCCTTCCTATTCTGTCACACTTCAGTGAAATTAATTTTGGAATCATTTTTGATCAATATTTAATTTTACCAATACTTACCCTAGTAATAACATTTAATTCCATCAATGGATAATTTGATAAATACTTAATTCTTACTTTTAAATATATTAATGTTTGAATTTTGGTGGGGGCAGTGTATTTGCATTAGATTCCTCTCCCTTTCTGTGTGCTCTTTCTTATAGCAAAGATTTGTAATTAGTTTCTAAGCCAGAAAGAAGTCAGATCCTCCTGTGAGGAAGACCTTTGTGCTGTAAAAGGTGTCTGTTCACTGGGGAAAACATGGCTTTGGTAAATTTTCATAACAAGAATCATTCCCCTGGCTTTGAAGCTTTTAGATACAGCTCTGCTTGTCCCATAGTGGCTGGATTAGCTGGGTTAGTTAGAATTACAATCCGTTTTGTGTCTCAGGGCACTTCTTCAGCTGTATCCTTGGAACCAGAGGACTCAGCAAGGCATTTCTGGTTGTTTCTCGAAGCTTTGAAAGTATTTCATAACGTGTGCCTGTGAGCGTATGTATATGTATTTAGCTAACATTTACTGAGTACTTTATTCTGTACCAGACACTGAGCTAAGTACTGTACATTGCTTAGTTCACCCTTAGGAGAATGTGTTATGTTCACCATTTTAAGGATAAAGAAACTGAGGCCTTTGAGAGGTTAGGGGACTTACCTAAAGTTGCATGGATAATTTGTGGCAGAACTTGTCTTCTGAGTCTCAAACCTGCATTTTCAAGCTGAGTGCTCTACTGTTCTCTTTTTGAAGGAGGCATAGCCTGTCTCACATTCACGTCTGGAGTTCTCAGAGGAAGCTTTCCAATTTCTAAATCTCTAAAAATCACTTTGTCTTCCACAAAGAAAGCAAGTACCCACCTGCTGCTGCCTATTGTGTCCAGAAAAGATAAGAATTTTCTTCTTTTGCAGAGCCAATTGCTTTAGTGTTTCTTTCATCTGTTTTCTAGGAGCAAAGGAGATTTTTCAAAAAGCATTAATCTCACAGAAAACATACCTCTGCACTGAGGGGAAGTTTGGATTTTCCCTTTAGTCTAATCTCTCTTAAAAAATGATGGATGAGCCTTTATGCTTATGAGCTGTCCCTTCTCACATCTTGAATTTTCCTATGCAGAGAGGTAATCTTCTAAGCTGAGGTTCCATAAGTTAAGAATCTCCTAAGAGCAACATTCTCATACAGTTATTATACTTCATTTTATTTTGTTTCATGGATCTAAATATTGTTAGTGACTAGGGAAATAATTCACTAAGAAATGAAAATTTGACAGACAAAAGAAGAAAGGAGCATGTACTAGTATTCTTTTTACAGATGATTCTAAAATTGGTTCAGTGGTTTCTGCTATATTACAGCACAATTTTGTCTGGTAGGATTAAGTTAAATTTGTTTTTGTATTTACAAAATTGTAATAATACTTGTTAGTGTGTATTTTAAAGTAGCCCAGCATGGTCTGTTATGAAATGTAAGTATGGTTCAACAATAGAAATGTTCATTAAATATTAACATTAAAGTAGTTAGAGTAGAAAAAGAAAGCTATGACGATATTGATAAGTACCAAAAAAGCATTTAGTAAAATTCAACATTCTTAAAAAATAATGTTGAAAAGAGGAAGAGAAAGAAATACCCTTAGCATTAAACACACACACATGCTCACAATTCAGAAATTAATGTCAAATACACTTAATAGTAAAACATAAAAAGAATTCCATTAAAGTAAGACCAACACTAGGCTGATCACTGTCAATGATGTTTTTTAAGTTAGCCTGAACTTTTGGGAAAAGAAAAAGCACAAGTAATCATAGACATATTGTGTGTTTGGTTTCTAGGTTAGAATGACAGCATTTTTGGTGGTCTTAGTATGTTTTACAATGCAGCAGTTTATTAAGGACCTGTGGAGGGTCATGAAATTGGGGGCATCATCACATTGGATGTTGGGATCAACTCCTCGCTATTCCCCGCCTTGAAAGTGCCCCCGACACCTGTTGGGCATCACTGTGGCTGTACCTGGTGTGACTGCCATTTTGGTTTCCTGTAACAGACATTGCACTTCTGCTTCCCCAGATCAGATTAGCAACCCTGGTTTAACTTCTCAATAAAGTTATTGACCCCACATCAATGTCTCAGCACACCCACAACTCAGCTTTAGCAATGAGATCTAAACAAGTTCCTCACACAGCCTAGCAGAGAGGTGGTACAGCACAGTGTTTAAGCATGCACGTTCTCTGGGACCTCACAGTCTGGATCCAAATCTTGGCTCTGCCAGTTACTAGCTGGGTGACTCAGGGCTTATTACTTAACTTCTCTGTGCTTCAAAGTCCTTGTCTGTAAAATGGAAATGACAATGCTAATAGTATGTACTTTATAGTTTTGTTGTGAGTATTAAATGAGTTAATGTAAGTAAGGTGCTAAGAAGAGTTTGCCACGCCTGCTAATGCTTTTGTAAAATGTGACCTATCCAGGTAATGTAGTGAATTTGTGTAAAATGCATAAACACAGCCTCATACAACTTCTATGAGTAACCCTCACTACCCACCATCCTGCCTAAACCAGGAGTCAGGTCAAGTCACTCCTTCGCACCATGTTCCAGCCACATAGGACGCTAATGTTGTCTAATCTGACTCCCTCATTTTACAGATGAGGAAGCTGCAAGCTAGAGGTGAAGTCAACTTACCCAAACTCGCAAAGTTAATTGGTAGCCAGTTCAGAGCTCATATGCCTTTGGTTTTATAAAGAACAAACAGTCTGAATGTTATTTTATTCCCACTCTTTTAATGAAGTTTATGCTCATAAAACAACAGTAATAATGAACAATAAAACCACCCAATCTTACCAGGGTATTTCCCTTAAGGGAGAGTTGAATGTGACATATTTTCTTTTTTTTTTTTTTTTTGCGGTACGCAGGCCTCTCACTGCTGTGGCCTCTCCCGTTGCGGAGCACAGGCTCCGGACGCGCAGGCTCAGCGGCCACGGCTCACGGGCCCAGCCGCTCCGCGGCATGTGGGATCTTCCCGGACCGGGTCACGAACCCGTGTCCCCTGCATCGGCAGGCGGACTCTCAACCACTGTGCCACCAGGGAAGCCCATGACATATTTTATAATTCTAAATTACTTCGAACATATAAGCAAACAAAATGATGACATGGCATGTTTGGATTTTCTTTACCACTTATTTCTTTGAAGTTCTTGAAACTATGAATGCAAAGTGGAATAGTCCTCTTACTCACATCTCCCTGAGTCTCATACAAGGTCAAACTCATTTAATATGTGATGAATATTGAAGGGAAAGTGACTCTGTCACCTACAGTTCATGACATAAAGCTTAAGTTCAGTGTTCCAAATCTTGGAACAGAAAAATAAGACCAAACTCTCTATTAATAATCCTTCCCAACCATTATTTCCCAAGAGACTCTTACATCGTTCCCATGTCACACTCAATTTTCTTCAATAATCATCAGATTTATTTCCAACCTCATTCTCCATTTTGAAAATTAGATTCTGACTTCCAGCACAGGTTCCTTTTCAAATTAAACACTAGGGGTTAGCTTCTAACTGATATGTTAAATAGTCTTAAATAGAAGTTGTTCTAATGTTCGTAGCTATATTCAGTATTAAGGGGCAGAAAATGCTAGCTGTCTGTGAGAGGTGCATCATTTATTATTTGTTAATTATAAAGCTAGTTAAAATGGGAAATTGAAAGGCAGATCTCAAAGATGATCAATTACAAGTATTTTATATGGAAATTACAAAACACATTATCCTAGTCCCCTGATGCCCTGCAGTAAACAATTTTAAAACCATCACCACAACCTTATGCCAGCCTTGTCAGAAAGAACCTTTGACTCACTCATTGATGCCTGAAATCTACTGTTAAAAAGTAATTCTTTAGGTCGGTGTTTTCCAAGTGTGGTTAATTTTCAGAGTCACCTGGGTTCCTTGACACTGGGGTTCCCTGACACCTGGGTTCCCTGAGATCTGCTGAATCAGAATCCTCAGGAGTGGGATTTAGGAATGTGCATTTCTCACAAGGATTCCAGATGTTTCTGAGAGTTCACTACACTTGAGAAGCTCTGCTTTGATTTAAGATTTATATTCTCTTATTAAGGGGCACACCTCTGCCAAATTCAAGATATTGAAGCTCTGTAGTGAGCTGTTTGCATCTGAACCTATGTGATTTTTATACTAGAACAATTCTGAAGCAAGAGCTGTGAGTAACACCACTGAGGAAGAAAAAAGAGAGTACAAAGAGGGAAGACACATTTCCATAATAGTGCCCAATAGTGGGCTTTGTACCCACTCCTTTTTTTTTTCAAATTTATTGAAGTATAGTTGAATTACAATGTGATACTAGTTTAAGGTGTAAAACATAGTGATTCACTAGTTTTATAGATTACATACCATGCAAAGTTATTATAAAATATGGATTGTATTCCCTGTGCTGTACATTATGTCCCTGTAACTTATTTATTTTATAATTGGTAATTTGTATCTCTTAATCCCCTTCACCTATTTCACCCCTCCTCCCACCCTCTTCCCTCTGGCAACCACTAGTTTGTTCTTGTATCTGGGAGTCTGTTTCTGTTTAAGATTCAACATATAAGTGAAAGCATAAAATGTTTGTCTGACTTATTTCACTAAGCATATTAACATTCAGGTCCATCCATGTTGTCATACATAGCAAGATTTCATTCTATTTTATGGCTGAGTAATATTCCACTGTATATATACCACATCTTCTTTATCCATTTATCTGTCAGTGGACACTTAGGTTGCTTCCATATCTTGGCTATTGTAAATAATGCTGCTCTGAACATTGGAGTGCATATGTCTTTTTTGAGTTAGTGTTTTCGTTTTCTTTGGATAAATAACCAGGAGTGGAATTGTTGGATTGTATCGTAGTTCTGTTTCTCTTTTTTTGAGGAACCCCCATACTGTTTCCCATAGTGCTGTACCAGTTTAGATTCCCACCAACAGTACACAAGAGTTTCCTTTTCTCCACCTTTTCACGAACACAATTCTTGTCTTTTTGATTGTAGTCATTCTAAGAGGTGTGAGGTGCTATCTCATTGTGGTTTTGATTTGTATTTCCCTGATGATTAGTGATGCTGTGCATCATTTCATGTACCTGTTGGCCATCTGTATGTCTTCCTTGGAGAAATGTCTATTCAGGGCCTCTGCCCATCTTTTTAGATTGTAAAATATTGATTTGGGTTAGTTCTTAATATATTTTGGATATTAACCTCTTATCAGATATATCACTTGCAATTTCTCCTATTCAGTAGGCTGCCTTTTTGTTTTGTTGACATTTTCCTTCACTGTGCAAAAGCTTTTTAGTTTGGTACAGTTCCATTTGTTTATTTTTGCTTTTGTTGCCCTTGCCTACTTTTTCTTCTAGGAGTTTTATAATTTCAAGTCCTACATTTATGTCTTTAATCCATTTTGAATTTATTTTTGTATATGATGTAAGAAAATGTTCTAGTTTATTGTTTTACATGTAACTGTGCAGTTCTCCCAGCACCACTTATTGAAGAGACTGTCTTTTACCCATTTTATATTCTTGCCTCATTTGACATAGATTAATTGACCATACACGTGTGGGTTTATTTCTGGGCTTTCTATTCTGTTCCATTGATATGTGTATCTGTTTCTGTGCTGATACCATACTGTTTTGATTATTACAGCTTTATAGAATAGTCTGAAGTCAGGGAGCATGATACCTCCAACTTTGTTTTTCTTTCTTAAGATTGCTTTAGGCATTCGGGATCTTTGGTGGTTCCATACAAACTATAAGGTTATTTGTTCTAGTTCTGTGAAAAATGCCATTAAAATGTTCAGTGAACTTGGGAAAAGAATAAAGGAACACAGTGAGAACGTCAACAAAAAAATGTAAAAAAGAACCAATTGAAACTGAAGAATACAATAACTGAAATGAAAAGTACACTAGAAGGAACTTTGAAGGCCAGAAGGGAGTGGAATGATATATTTTAAAAGCTCAAAGGAAAAATAACCTACAACCAAGGACACTCTATCTGGCAAAGTTATCGTTCAGAATTGAAAGAGACATAAAGAGTTTTCCAGACAATCAAAAACTAAAAGAGTTCATCACCACTAAAGTGGCCTTACAAGAAATGTTAAAGTGTTTTTTTTTTAAAAAAAAAAAAAAGAAAAGAAAAAGGCAAAATAAGAAATAAGAAAATATATAAAGAAAAATATCTCACTGTACCCAGCCTTGATAGCAGCAGGGTAGGTGGAAACTAAACTCTGCTCTGTAAATATGCTCTTGTTTCTGAGCTTTGTGATAACTTTCTGGAGTAGAAATGACTGGATTGTTTAAAGTGTATATTTTTGTCAGAGTTTATAGCAAAATGGAATTTTCTTTTTGGAAAAGGACAAGCAGAATAAACTAATTGTTATGTATGTTTTAAATGCACTGAAGATGTGACTAACTTGACTGCTTAGGTATATTATAGTCTAAAATTAATTTTTTCTTAGATTAAAAAAAATAATACCATAGTGCAAAATAGTTTCCAATGTATCCTAGTGTGTCATTTTCTAAATTTGCATGCAGGATATATTGAAATCTAAAGCATACATTTCCCATTAGTGATTATGGCAATCTAGGGTTTTGGTTCCCTTTAGAATAGGTTTAGGGTGTATGAGTGAAGTGAACCTCTCAATACTGAAATGAGAGAATAAAGATCATACTAGAGAATCCAGCACAGGCTTCTCCAATAACAAACAAATGGGTGGGGCTTCCCTGGTGGCGCAGTGGTTGAGAATCTGCCTGCTAATGCAGGGGACGCGCGTTCGAGCCCTGGTCTGGGAGGATCCCACCTGCCGCGGAGCAACTAGGCCCGTGAGCCACAACTACTGAGCCTGCGCGTCTGGAGCCTGTGCTCTGCAACAAGAGAGGCCGCGATAGTGAGAGGCCCGCGCACCGTGATGAAGAGTGTCCCCCGCTTGCCACAACTGGAGAAAGCCCTCGCACAGAAATGAAGACCCAACACAGCAAAAATAAATAAATTAATTAATAAACTCCTATCCCCAACATCTTCAAAAAAAAAAGAAAACCACAGCTTTTCTCCTTTTAAAAATAAATAAATAAATAAAATAAACAAATGGGTGGCTAATCAAACAAACATTAGACATCTGTGTCCACGACTGCACTACTGTAAGAATTTTTTTTTTTTTTTTGTGGTACGCGGGCCTCTCACTGCTGTGGCCTCTCTTGCTGTGGAGCACAGGCTCCGGACGCGCAGGCCCAGTGGCCATGGCCCGTGGGCCCAGCCGCTCCGCGGCACGTGGGATCCTCCCGGACGGGGCACGAGCCCGTGTCCCCTGCATTGGCAGGCGGACCCTCAACCACTGCGCCACCAGGGAAGCCCAAGAATATCTCATTTTATTTGGACTTTTTATAATATGATAAAACCAGAATTACTTGTACATGATGTGAGAGGTTCATTTTGAAATGACTTAACTGTGTTGTATTTTTAAAAAATTATGTTGCAGGCATGAGTTTATTTAATTTCAGGTAATTGTATCCAAATCCAAAATCTTGAACAGATCACAAAATGGTTAATGCAGTTGCAGGCCTTATCATCTAATATAACTTTTCTTTAAATTATAGAGAATGGAAAAATGTCTGTTTAATTTTTTATTCTCTCCTGTTTTATGACTTGTACTGACTGCACTTTGGATCATACAAGTTATTAAATAATAAACTATAGAGCTGAATTATAAATCAAAACCATTGAAATGACCTGAGACAATATAATAAAGAATAAATAGTTAAGTGGATGAATGCATAGATGGATGGATGGATTTTAAGCAGAAGAGAGACACATCTTTCATATTTCATAAATGTCACTTTACTGTTCGTGCAAAAAATGGACTCAAAAAAAAATTAGAAGACCAATAAAAGAATGACTTGGTAAAGAACGAGCAGTGTCCCCCTAAAATTGATGGCACAAGAAGCATTTTGAGCAAGAGGACCCACTGGCGACCTCATTGATAGGTAACCTCACTCTGTGCTCTAGATGTAAGGACTAGTGTTTATATTTTACAGCAACTACTAGGTTCCTTGACTTCTTGTAGTGAATTAGTGGTGTCTAAAGGATTTTAATACAGGTTTCTCTGACTCTAAAATCACAGCACTGTGCATGTGTGCTTTTGTGTGTTTTTACATCTTATGTACACTGTATGGTATTCTAATTAAACCCTGGGAATTGGTAAAGCTGTTAGTATTAGTAACTAATACTTTAGTACATGAACCCACTGCAAATAAGGAGAAGGATGTGACTACATAACATAAAATTTTACTGAAAATTAGTATGACTCTTTAACATAAACAATGAAAATAATATCAAACACTAATATTAATCTGAGCTTGGCAGTTATTTCTGTTAACCACAGTTAATGTTAAATAAAAATATGTCTGAATGTCTTATATAAAATAAATAATACACGTGGAGAGATTTTCTCTGGGATCACAATCAAAAGGGAAAGGCTATATTAGATATGAATTTTTCAATGTTGAAGCTATTTAAGAAAAATAATATCCCTGTTCTGAAGGTGTAGCTGAGAAAACTTTATTACACCAGTGATTTCTTTGCTCTATAAAATTATGTGAGTACATGCCCTTTATTGAGCAGATTTATATTATGGTAATATCATTATTTTTGTCATGAATATAATTATTCAAAGCTAGTCTTTCAGTCATGACTAATTTTGTACTGTGGTGACTCATATGTCTCACCATTAAATAAGGAAATATGTACTTTTGGATTTTTTAAAGGTAACTAAAGCTAAAGATTTGCATAGTTAAACTTTAGTTATATTTCTGTTTACTTAGATATGTTCAGCTAAATATTATAAATATAATGTATGAACTGTTTTGGCATTATTTAAAAAGATAAAGTGACAATTGATAATGACAGAGATCTCTGTTCAATGTTAACCCTCAGGTTTACTTTCAACACCTTGAAGTCTCATCTTGGTGGATAAATTGCCAACATCATGACTCGGTCACACAGACTGGCCTTGAAACTGGGTCATACATTTTGTAACTCTAACAAAAGTGAGCCCTTTGGACTGATCTTTCTTGCCCTAAGAATCAAGGGTGTACCAGAAGTCCCCAAACCAAAAAGAAAAACTGATTTCCATTCTGGTGGAATATTTGTCCAATAACAAGTGTCTCAAATAGTCATGTATAAAATGAAGTAATACTAATGCCTGACTGTCTCATTAGGTCTGGTAGGTTCTGGCTGGCATAAAACCTACACAAAGAAATACTCAATAAATGTTAGCTTCCACTTTAACACAGAGATAATATTTCACTAGAAAAACAAGCCATTCTCATGCCTCAGTTTGGTTTAAATTTCAGAAAAGTTTTGTGATTCATGAAAACACAAGATGATGAAATTATAATAAAGATTTTGGAATAGACCTTCTAATGAGTAAGAGTCACTTTGATGCTATCAGAGTTGTGCAATGACTCTCATAATGGGAATTTTTTTTTAAGAATGGATATAGGCAGTCACCAAACTGACTTCTGTTGGTCTACTGAATAACTCTATCAGTAAAGTTAGAATTATTATGACTATTTGCTTAAATCTGTTTTTGAATAAGATTGCCTCATTATACTAATACTAGATATTTAGAATAGGGATAAGACTTTGCATGTGGGAATTATTAAATAGGAAAATAGCAATTTGACATCTGCAAGTGGCTCTGTGGTTATAGGTTAGGATTTTCCCTACTTTCCAAGACTCACTATTGGGACCCACTGTTTGATTGTTCAGTCATTTCTACTCCATTTTAGAATCATTGCCTTCGGACTGCTTAATGATCCAGGAAAACTCTGTTTGCTCAGCCGAGAAATAAGAAACACGCTTGTGAAAGAGCGGTAAGGTCTCTTGGAGATGCTGTAGTTTTGTCCAACCCTCCAATACACTGATAATGAAGTCCAGAGACTTATTCAAAATCACACAGAGAATTAGTGGGCAAGGTTTCTTGACCATTAGTCCAGTGGATGTCTGCAACAGACATCCCATTACTTCCTGTTTAGTGTGTACAGAGTAAAGGACCTCGATGCGACAACCTTTACCCAACGTGCAATCTTGCATGGTCATCACTGAATTTAAGTACTGAGAATATGAGTCTGGAACAGACCTTGTCTCACACTGTGAACTAGAGATGCACCAGGCGTCCCAGTGTGTAATTGAGGATCCGTTTTTATATAAAGCATTGTTATGTATGAGTGCTTAGCACTTGATCATGCGATAGGCTGATTAAGCCCTACTGAAGGCACCAGCACAGCTATGGCACAAGAAATGAAAAGAATTCATCTTCATTTTGGATATACTTATCTAAAATGTTTGCAGTCAGAAATTTAAAAGGTTATTTTAATTATTGGATGTAGACAAGTTTTGTGTCTTTCAAAAAAGGCAATGTATTATCTTGAATCATGTGTAAGGGGATCACAATCTTTACAGTACTTAGGTCTTAATAAAACCTAGTGGTATTTCATGTAAACTACACTTTAAAAACTTTTTTGTGGGTAGACCTGTGGACCAACCCCATGTAAAACATTATCTACCTGCGGAAATTAATTCTGAGCTCCAATCAATCAATTTATAAGTTTTCTAAACTATTAAAAAGTTAAGGACTTCCCTGGCAGTCCTGTGGTTAAGTCTTCGCCTTCCAATGCAGGGGATGTAGATTTGGTCCCTAGTCGGGGAGCTAAGATCCCACATGCCTCGTGGCCAAAAAAACAAAACATAAACAACAGAAGCAAATTGTAAGGCTTTAAATAAAGACTTTAAAAATGGTCCACATCAAAAAAAAAAAAATCTTGGGCTTCCCTGGTGGCCCAGTGGTTGAGAGTCCGCCTGCCGATGCAGGGGACGTGGGTTCGTGCCCCGGTCCGGGAGGATCCCACATGCCGTGGAGCGGCTAGGCCCGTGTGCCATGGCCGCTGAGCCTGCGCGTCCGGAGCCTGTGATCCGCAATGGGAGAGGCCACAACAGTGAGAGGCCCATGTACCGCAAAAAAAAAAATAAATAAAGCAGACTGAATTTAAATGTTTTTTGTTTTGAAAACTGTTCTCTGACATAACTGGAAATGTCTTGTGTTGCTGGAAACCCATGGTTAGAAATAAGCAGCTCATGTAAAGGAGAAGTAGAAACTTCTGTTTTCCTGTCAAATTCTTCCATTTGCCTAAGTGACAAAGGATCACCCTTCAGCCACTGGTGTCCTCAAATACTAAGACAGGGTCCATAAGGCAGAACTCTCTCGGCTCAGGAAAACTGCAAAGGTGATGCAGGGGTGACCAGGGTGGGCGTGATGATGGTGAAAAAACTATACCTCCTCCTCCTACTTACCAAGAGAGAATTGCCAGCAATATTTTAAGTGCCAAAAATGATCTCATAAATTCCCACAAATGAATCAGTAAGGCAGGAAAATGGCAGAATTTTGATAATCAAATTATGTGAAAACAGATGTCATTAATTAGCAGACCTAATTTTTAAGGTTTGGGCTTCAAGCTCACTTTCTACAATTTTCTTGTAGTAAAGATGTACAGACAATTAAACTGTTTTTTGATAACTAACACTTAAACTGTTCTTTGAACATAATATTTGAAATGATATGATGACAGGGATGATGGAAAGAGGCAGTATTTGCATCCCTGATTGCACATGCACGTTGTGGCCCATATCTATTTATATATTAATGATTCCAATAACTTATTACATTGTGGATAAATCTCTTCTAGCTGCATATTCTTTCAAATTTGGAGCAAGAAGCTCTGTGTAGACCATACCTTATACAATTCTATGGTCATTTTAAAAGTAATAATCGAATTGGCTTTTTTATAACACATTTATCTCATAGAAATAGAACACTTAAAGTGATAAAAATGGTTTTCTCAAAATGTGTCAAAATAGAAAAGATTTAAAATTTAATAGGGGTGCTTGAGGGTTTGTGTGTGTGAGTGTGTGTGAATCTCCAATAAACCTCACTGTAGTACAGCACGACCTGTTAATGTAGACATAAGATTTTTAGAGCTAGAATAAAGTTGGGAATTAGAAAGCTGACAAAAACGCCTCCTGAGATAAATGCCTTAAAGCCATGGGCTTTTCTCCATCAGAAGGTGACACATTAACTTGCCTCATTCAATCACCTAGCCACCCAGTGTCTACTGAGCACCTACGATATGCTAGGCATTGCACTGAGGGTAGGATACTCTGTCCTTGAGAAGCTCAGAGTTAACTGGAGAAATAAGTGGGAATAAATAGCTATGATGAAATATTAAAGTTACATAATAAAAGTATGCATAAAATTCTAAGAGGGCATGAGAGGCAGTTAATTATGCCCTAGGAAGGCTTCACACGGAAGATGATATTTAAATGGGAGCTTTAATGATGAGTAGGCATTGAGAAGACAGGGAAGAAACAGTTGAAATTTCGAGCCACTGGAAGAATCTAGCACAAGGTGTTTTGCTCAGAAAAGGGCAAGGGGTCTGTGTGGCTTGGACTTGGGGTGAATGCATGGTGCAGGCATCCTTTCTAAGCAGTCGTAACTAAAGAGTAGCATTCTCTCACAAGAAATCACTCATCATTCATTCACCAAATATTCATCAAATATCACCAAATATTCATTGAGTGGAATTTTTTGGCCAAAGCCCTGTCTTATGTTCCCAGAGTAAATTTGCTTCTTGTCCACCAAAGATTTCAGTTTAGATGAGAAGTCAATATGTAGTGTGTTAACTGACCAGTCTGGGCAGTGGGATGGACAGAGTTGAGGGCAGAAGGATACAAAGTAACAGCAAAAGCACCAAAGTCTGGAGCAAGGCATTATAGGGAAATGCAGCTGAACTCACTTCATAGACCCTGAGGACCTCACTGCATCATTGTACAGTACAATCATTCACATTCATCGTGTTCCTCTGAGTCATCAAGAAAAAGTTACATCATAGAATTTTATAATCAGAATAGAACTTAGAGGTCATCACATCCTCTCTGCCCCAAATCACTGCTGAAAACTAAGATCTAGCTTTTCCTCTCTGGCTGAAAGTGAAGTGAACTTCAGTATTTGAGAGCAATTAGTTTACTCTCATTTTAGACAGCTCTGAAGGTGGTAAACATCCCACTATGTTCCCCTAAATTCTGCCTCCCTGTTTGTTTCTTCCCACATGGAGTTCCTGAGAGAAGGGGATAAAACTACTCTCTTCTCTTCAGAACTTGGATTCTATTTGATATTGGAGAGGGGATAGGAAAATGTGTCTGTAGGAGCTTTCAGCCCTCTAAGGCCTCTGAGGTACAAGGAACTTTTAAAAATACTGAACAACCATAGTGATACCCCTGCAGGTATCCTATCACTTGTTTTATACCTGATGACCCATATGCCGAGCTACAGCCATACTAGCCAGGTTCCACAGTAATGTGTCTCCTGTGTGGTTATGAATATAACTCACAGTGGTATTTCCCCTTCTTGAAGATGCAAAACCAGTGTGCCAAGTGACACACAGCCAATCTGAGGCCCATCCTAAGATTCATCTTGTATAATTCATAAACACAAGAAAAAAATGCTCCAATAAAATGTTAAAATAATTTAAAAAAAAAGAAAAAAATGGCACAGCTCTTCCTAGAATAGGAGTGGTGCTCACCTCACCCAGAATCTCCTCACGTGATGAGGGAGGGGATAAAGCTACCCTCAACTTCTACTGTCAGTAAAAGAACTGGGGTCAACTGTGCAAACCAGTTGCGATTGCTTACTAAGCACAACTGTTTCCTAATTTTTCCTCATTCTAATCATCTTGAAGATTCCCTTCCTTATTTTTACTTATTCATATTCATGGAGCTTCAGACCAAGCTTGTGAAGTGGATGTGTTCCACTCTCTGAAAACCATTCAGCATCTTCTCCTCTCTTCCATATATTTCAGGGCCCTTTTGCTGCCTCTGGCAGCTCAGGAACGTGCCTTCCCTCGCCCCATAAACTACCTCAGTGGGCCAGGCTGTACCTTAGTCAGTTATAATGTGTCAAGCATTGAGTTAGGGTATAAGAGTAAACAAGGAAACCTAAAAGCCTGTTCTCCCTGGGCTTAATAGTCTAATGGCAGAGGCAGATAAATAAGCAAACAGTTTTAAGGGTGTGTGACAGCTTTATGATTTAAAAAGTATATGCTGGGCTATAAGGAACCTAGAAGTTGCCTGGAAGACTTTCTAGAGGAAAAAGCTAAGACCTGAGGATTAATCCTCATAACAACCTCAAGAGGTAGGAACAATTGATGTTTATCTATTATGCCCATTTCATGTCAAGGGAGGCATCGCAGATCAACGAGGAAGGAAGAAGCAGACTGAATATTTCACCTGTTAGAGCTGGAATGGCTTACAATAACTTGATTCTATTAAACATTTAGTTCAACTCACTTTGTTCAGATACCGTGCTCTGGCAGAGACTGTCCTTTGAGTAACAGAACCGCTCACCTCTGCTGTGCAGCTGAGTTTTAGCAGGACACATGGCCACCTCCTTAGAGACTACATTTTCCAGCTTCTCTTAAGGTTGGTCATGCTACAATATTCAGGACAATGGGATGTGAGCAGAGTATTTTGTGAAACTGCTGATCATAGCTTTAAAGCAGAAACACACCTCCATCCCCTCCCCCACATCTTCCTTTTGCTCCATTGCCTCTGGCTGGAAGATGTGGATGGTTGTGAGACAGCTCCCACCAGGTGGACAAGGGCAGCCCTGAGGGATAACGATATGCCACCACAGCAGAATCCGGATCCCTAGATGGCCTCCTGGAGCAGAATAGCCTGTCCAGTCCGGATGGTTATGTGAAAGCCATGGTATTCTGGCATTTGTTAAAGTAAAATAAAATGGAGACCAGACTTGAAAATCCCCCAAGCAGACAAAACCATTTGAGCTGTGTAAACAAAACGAAATCTAGCTTATTTCATGAACGTTAAGTGAAACTAAACTTAGGTTATTTCTTATAGATGCCTCAGATAATCATAAAAGATACTTAAGTCATCTTCCTAAAATGATGTAAGATAACCACTTTTAACCAATCTCCCACCATCTGGAACCCACATTGTAATAACTAATCATTGTAAAGGTTAAACAACTCCTCATTTTCACTTTATAAGCCATCCTGTAACGTCATGCCTCTGAACTTCATCTCAGCTTTGGAAGACTCCCAATTTGTGAACTATTCTTTTGAGCATACTAAACTCTCATTAAATACTATTTTACTGATCTGCTTTTTACTGTTTCTGGATTTTTGACAGGTTTTCTGTGATATAATATATTAGCCTATACCATAAGTAACACAAATAATTAATAGTCAGCTTTCTAATAATTGACTTCCAATGTCATTGTTCCAATAGAAAGAGAATTAACATTTTTAAGGATTTTTGTCCCTGTAACAGGAATTAATAGTTATTAACTAATAGATTAACCTTGTGATTATAATTTTATTTCCCATGTAATTCTGCTTCTGGAGAAAGATAGGCTGGTCTTGCATATGTAAGTGTTCTGGGTTGAGATCATTATCTTGCAAGCTTGGTTAATTGCCTGTTCACCTCTTGATACACAGGTAGACAAAATTTAGTCTCTCATTCTGCAAGACTGAGAGCCAGACTTGACTATAGTAAAAAAAAAAAAAAAAAAAAAGAAAGAAAAAAAATCACTAAAGTTTTCTTTCAACGGACAATGAACTCACCCTTCTTTGATGAACCAGTTCAACTTCCTCAAAGGTTATACATATCACTGAGTAGCCATCGTGTGAGCTATGATTTTAACTTAATTGAGTTTCTATGTAAATAAAGCAGAAATAAATAAAAGAGACAATATTGTATTAGTAAAATCTCCATTATAAACCTTTTATTTTTTCATGACAAAAGCAAAGGTTGAGTTTAGCCTAATTCTCTGAACTGCATGTTCTCATTTTCAGCACCCCAAATTTTGTAGTGTCATGATCTTTTTTTACCTTCTCTATATTTTTGACTTTTTGTTTTTAACTTGTTCCTTTTTGCTACCTCCCTATTGGGTAGGCTACAGGAGAAAGGGAGGTTATTTATGTCAATTTTCAGTTATAATAAAGGAGAGTGTTTTATTTGGCAATAAAAGCTGGGCAGCAGCTGGCAGTATAAATTCATTTTCAAATAGTCTTGGCAAACAATTGAATCCAACCTCCACGGCAAAACTTGATCAGGCCTCAAATGTCTGCTTTGGGGCCCCCTGAAATTTTTGATGTTCTAAATTACTCTTCTTAGGGTTCACATGCTGTAAGACATTCATTTTATTTTGCAGTAAAACAATATAGAGAAGGTGTATTGGAGTGTGATGTTATTGACGATGTAGGGGCCAAACGTATGGCAAACTAAGGTCTCTCTCTACTTCTATTATACTTATGAACAAGACTTTTAATGAGATGATTGCATTACTAAAGAAGCTCCATCAATCACTGTTCAGATGTTTAAATATTACAATTGGAGGTACTGTAGCTTACATTGAATAGTTTCACCATCTGTCTCAACAAAGAACATTTGGGAAATTTGTTTTATATGCTGTGTAATCTTCTATTATGGGGGATTTCCCACAAAGGACTCTTATTTGCCTGTTAACTGAACTACACTTGATAATTTTAATGCTCCAGGAAAAGGATCCAGCAAAAAGAAATTGCATCGCTAATTTTCTCAAATCAAAGGAGCAGTTTTCAATATATAGCAATGCCCTTACCATTTGGGTAAACAAAGCGGAGATATATTCTTTTCAGAAAATTTGAAGTTCATTCAGATATACCAAACCCTGATCATTGTGTAGAGAACTGTGTCGGTGTTCTGCTCGGAGAGCACGGAAGCAGAATACAGACACTTGGAGTGTACGCCATCCGAAATCCAGTAGAATGCACAGCAGGGCCCAAGACTTGATAGCTATTTTTTTTTAACATCTTTATTGGGGTATAATTGCTTTACAATGGTGTGTTAGTTTCTGCTTTATAACAAAGTGAATCAGTTATACATATACATATGTTCCCATATCTCTTCCCTCTTGCATCTCCCTCCCTCCCACCCTCCCAACCCCACCCCTCCAGGCGGTCACAAAGCACCGAGCCGATATCCCTGTGCCATGCGGCTGCTTCCCACTAGCTATCTACCTTACGTTTGTTAGTGTATATATGTCCATGCCTCTCTCTCGCCCTGTCACAGTTCACCCTTCCCCCTCCCCATATACTCAAGCCCGTTCTCCAGTAGGTCTGTGTCTTTATTCTTGTCTTACCCCTAGGTTCTTCATGACATTTTTATTTCTTAAATTCCATATATATGTGTTAGCATACGGTATTTGTCTTGCTCTTTCTGACTTACTTCACTCTGTATGACAGACTCTAGGTCTATCCACCTCATTACAAATAGCTCAATTTCGTTTCTTTTTATGGCTGAGTAATATTTCATTGTATATATGAGCCACATCTTCTTTATCCATTCATCCGATGATGGGCACTTAGGTTGTTTCCATCTCCGGGCTATTATAAATAGAGCTGCAATGAACATTTTAGTACATGACTCTTTATGAATTATGGTTTCCTCAGGGTATATGCCCAGTAGTGGGATTGCTGGGTCTATTTCTATTTGTAGTTTTTCTAAGGAACCTCCATACTGTTCTCCATAGTGGCTGTATCAATTTACATTCCCACCAACAGTGCAAGAGTGTTCCCTTTTCTCCACACCCTCTCCAGCATTTATTGTTTCTAGATTTTTTGATATGGCCATTCTGACTGGTGTGAGATGATATCTCATTGTAGTTTTGATTTGCATTTCTCTAATGATAATGATGTTGAGCATTCTTTCATGTGTTTGTTGGCAGTCTGTATATCTTCTTTGGAGAAATGTCTATTTAGGTCTTCTGCCCATTTTTGGATTGGGTTGTTTGTTCTTTTGTTATTGAGCTGCATCAGTTGCTTGTAAATTTTGGAAATTAATCCTTCGTCAGTTGCTTCATTTGCAAATATTTTCTCCCATTCTGAGGGATGTCTTTTGGTCTTGTTTATGGTTTCCTTTGCTGTGCAAAAGCTTTGAAATTTCATTAGGTCCCATTTGTTTATTTTTGTTTTTATTTCCATTTCTCTAGGAGGTGAGTCAGAAAGGATCTTGCTGTGATTTATGTCATAGAGTGTTCTGCCTATGTTTTCCTCTAAGAGTTTGATAGTTTCTGGCCTTACAATTAGGTCTTTAATCCATTTTGAGCTTATTTTTGGGTATGGTGTTAGGGAGTGATCTACTCTCATACTTTTACATGTACCTGTCCAGTTTTCCCAGCACCACTTATTGAAGAGGCTGTCCTTTCTCCACTGTACATTCCTGCCACCTTTATCAAAGATAAGGTGTCCATATGTGTGTGGCTTTATCTCTGGGCTTTCTATCCTGTTCCATTGATCTATCTTTCTGTTTTTGTGCCAGTACCATACTGTCTTGATTACTATAGCTTTGTAGTATAGTCTGAAGTCAGGGAGCCTGATTCCTCCAGCTCCATTTTTCGTTCTCAAGATTGCTTTGGCTATTCTGGGTCTTTTGTGTTTCCATAAAAATTGTGAAATTTTTTGTTCTAGTTCTGTGAAAAATGCCAGTGGTAGTTTGATACAGATTGCATTGAATCTGTAGATTGCTTTGGGTAGTAGAGTCATTTTCACAATGTTGATTCTTCCAATCCAAGAACATGGTATATCTCTCCATCTATTTGTATCATCTTTAATTTCTTTCATCAGTGTCTTATAATTTTCAGCATACAGGTCTTTTGTCTCCTTAGGTACGTTTATTCCTAGATATTTTATTCTTTTTGTTGCAATGGTAAATGGGAGTGTTTTCTTGATTTCACTTTCAGATTTTTCATAATTAGTGTATAGGAATGCCAGAGATTTCTGTGCATTAATTTTGTATCCTGCTACTTTACCAAATTCATTGATTAGCTCTAGTAGTTTTCTGGTAGCATCTTTAGGATTCTCTATGTATAGGATCATGTCATCTGCAAAGAGTGACAGCTTTACTTCTTCTTTTCTGATTTGGATTCCTTTTATTTCCTTTTCTTCTCTGATTGCTGTGGCTAAAACTTCCAAAACTATGTTGAATAATAGTGGTGAGAGTGGGCAACCTTGTCTTGTTCCTGATCTTAGTGGAAATGCTTTCAGTTTTTCACCATTGAGGATGATGTTGGCTGTGGGTTTGTCATATATGGCCTTTATTATGTTGAGGAAAGTTCCCTCTATGCCTACTTTCTGCAGGGTTTTTATCATAAATGGGTGTTGAATTTTGTCAAAAGCTTTCTCTGCATCTATTGAGATGATCATATGGTTTTTATCCTTCAGTTTGTTAATATGGTTTATCACATTGACAGATTTGCATATATTGAAGAATCCTTGCATTCCTGGAATAAATCCCACTTGATCATGGTGTATGATCCTTTTAATGTGCTGTTGGATTCTGTTTGCTAGTATTTTGTTGAAGATTTTTGGACCTATGTTCATCAGTGATATTGGCCTGTAGTTTTCTTTCTTTGTGACATCCTTGTCTGGTTTTGGTATCAAGGTGATGGTGGCCTCGTAGAAGGAATTTGGGAGGGTTTCTCCCTCTGCTATATTTTGGAAGAGTTTGAGAAGTATAGGTGTTAGCTCTTCTCTAAATGTTTGATAGAATTTGCCTGTGAAGCCATCTGGTCCTGGGCTTTTGTTTGTTGGAAGATTTTTAATCACAGTTTCAATTTCAGTGCTTGTGATTGTTCTGTTCATATTTTCTATTTCTTCTGGATTCAGTCTTGGCAGGTTGTGCCTTTCTAAGAATTTGTCCATTTCTTCCAGATTGTCCATTTTTTTGGTATAGACTTGCTTGTAGTAATCTCTCATGATCTTTTTTATTTCTGCAGTGTTAGTTGTTACCTCTCCTTTTTCATTACTAATTCTATTGATTTGAGTCTTCTCCCTTTTTTCTTGAAGAATCTGGCTAATGGTTTATCTATTTTGTTTATCTTCTCAAAGAACCAGCTTTTAGTTTTATTGATCTTTGCTATGGTTTCCTTCATTTCTTTTTCATTTATTTCTGATCTGATTTTTATGATTTCTTTACTTCTGCTAACTTTGGGGGTTTTTTGTTCTTCTTTCTCTAATTGCTTGAGGTGCAAGGTTAGGTTGTTTATTCGAGATGTTTCCTGCTTCTTAAGGTGGGCTTGTATTGCTATAAACTTCCCTCTTAGAACTGCTTTTGCTGCATCCCATAGGTTTTGGGTCGTTGTGTCTCCATTGTCACTTGTTTCTAGGTAGTTTTTGATTTCCTCTTTGATTTCTTCAGTGATCACTTCGTTATTAAATAGTGTATTGTTTAGCCTCCATGTGTTTTTTTTTTTTTTTACAGATCTTTTCATGAAATTGATATCTAGTCTCATGGCGTTGTGGTCAGAAAAGATACTTGATACAATTTCAATTTTCTTAAATTTACCAAGGCTTGATTTGTGACCCAAGATATGATCTATCCTGGAGAATGTTCCATGAACACTTGAGAAAAATGTCTATTCTGTTGTTTTTGGACGGAGTGTCCTATGAATATCAATTAAGTCCATCTTGTTTAATGTATCATTTAAAGCTTGTGTTTCCTTATTTATTTTCATTTTGGATGATCTGTCCATTGGTGAAAGTGGGGTGTTAAAGTCCCCTACTATGAATGTGTTACTGTCGATTTCCCCTTTTATGGCTGTTAGTTTTTGCCTTATGTATTGAGGTGCTCCTATGTTGGGTGCATAAATATTTACAGTTGTTATATCTTCTTCTGGGATTGATCCCCTGATCATTATGTAGTTTCCTTCTTTGTCTCTTGCAATAGTCTTTATTTTAATGTCTTTTTTGTCTTATATGAGAATTGCTACTCCAGCTTACTTTTAGTTTCCATTTGCATGGAATATCTTTTTCCATCCCCTCACTTTCAGTCTGTATGTGTCTCTAGGTCTGAAGTGGGTCTCTTGTAGACAGCAAATATATGCATCTTGTTTTTGTATCCATTCAGCCAATCTGTGTCTTTTGGTGGGAGCATTTAGTCCATTTATATTTAAGGTAATTATCGATATGTATGTTCCTATTCCCATTTTCTAAATTGTTTTGGGTCCATTATTATAGGTCTTTTCCTTCTCTGTGTTTCTTGTCTAGAGAAGTTCCTTTAGCAGTTGTTGTAGAGCTGGTTTGGTGGTGCTGAACTCTCTCAGCTTTTGCTTGTCTGTAAAGGTTTTAATTTCTCCACCAAATCTGAATGAGATCCTTGCTGGGTAGAGTAATCTTGGTTGCAGGTTTTTCTCCTTCATCACTTTCAGTATGTCCTGCCACTCCCTTCTGGCTTGCAGAGTTTCTGCTGAGAGATCAGCTGTTAACCTTATGGGGATTCCCTTGTGTGTTATTTGTTGTTTTTCCCTTGCTGCTTTTAATATGCTTTCTTTGTACTTAATTTTTGACAGTTTGATTAATATGTGTCTTGGCAAATTTTCCTTGGATTTATCCTGTATGGGACTCTCTGTGCTTCCTGGACTTGATTAACTATTTCCTTTCCCATATTAGGGAAGTTTTCAACTATAATCTCTTCAAATATTTTCTCAGTCCCTTTCTTTTTCTCTTCTTCTTCTGGAACCCCGATAATTCGAATGTTGGTGCGTTTAATGTTGTCCCAGAGGTCTCTGAGACTGTCCTCAATTCTTTTCATTCTTTTTTCTTTATTCTGCTCTGCAGTAGTTATTTCCACTATTTTATCTTCCAGGTCACTTATCCGTTCTTCTGCCTCAGTTATTCTGCTATGATCACATCTAGAGTACTTTTAATTTCATTTATTGTGTTGTTCATCTTTGCTTGTTTCATCTTTATTTCTTCTAGGTCCTTGTTAACTGTTTCTTGCCTTTTGTCCATTCTATTTCCAAGATTTCGGATCATCTTTACTATCATTATTCTGAATTCTTTTTCAGGTAGACTGCCTATTTCCTCTTCATTTTTTAGGTCTGGTGCATTTTTATCTTGCTCCTTCATCTGCTGTGTGTTTTCCTGTCTTCTCATTCTTTTTATCTTACTGTGTTTGGAGTCTCCTTTTTGCAGGCTGCAGGTTCATAGTTCCCGTTGTTTTTGATGTGTGTCTCCAGTGGCTAAGGTTGGTTCAGTGGGTTGTGTAGGCTTCCTGGTGGAGGGAACTAGTGCCTGTGTTGTGGTGGATGAGGCTGGATCTTTTCTCTCTAGTGGGCAAGTCCACGTCTGGTGGTGTGTTTTGGGGTGTCTGTGGACTTATTATGATTTTAGGCAGCCTCTCTTCTAATGGCTGGGGATGTGTTCCTGTTTTGCTAGTTGTTTGGCATAGGGTGTCCAGCACTGTAGCTTGCTGGTCGTTGAGTGAAGCTGGGTGCTGGTGTTAAGATGGAGGTCTCTGGGAGATTTTTGCCAGTTGATATTATGTGGAGCTGGGAGGTCCCTTGTTGACTAGTGTCCTGAAGTTGGCTCTCCCACCTCAGAGGCAGAGCCCTGACTCCTGGCTGGAGCAGCAAGAGGCTTTCATCCACACGGCTCAGAATAAAAGGGAGAAAAAGTTGAGAGAATTAGTAGAAGTAGGAAGAAAGAATGAAAGAAAAAAAGGAGGGAAGGAAGGAAGGAAGAAAGAAAGAAAGAAGAAAAGAAGGAAAGAAGGCAAGAAGGAAAGAAGGAAAGAAAGGAGGGAGGGAGGGAGGGAGGAAGGAAGGAAGGAAGGAGGGAAGGAAGGAAAAAAGACAGAAAGAAAGAAGATACAGTAAAATAAAATAAAGTTATTGAATTAAAAAATAATTATTTAGAAAAAAAAAAGGGACAGATAGAACCTTAGGACAAATGGTGGAAGCAAAGCTATACAGGCAAAATCTTACACAGAAGCATACACATACACCCTCACAAAAAGGTAAAGGGGAAAAAATCATAAATCTTGCTCTCAAAGTCCACCTCCTCAATTTCGGATGATTCATTGTCTAAAGGAGGGAAGGAAGGAAAGAAAGAAAGAGAGAAAGAAAGAAAGAAGGTAAAGTATAGTAAAGTTATTAAACTTAAAATTAATTATTAAGAAAAAAATTTAAAAAAAAAACAAAACAATGCATGGATAGAACCCTAGGACAAATGGTGGAAGCAAAGCTATACAGACAAGATCTCACACAGAAGCATACACATACACATTCACAAAAAGAGGAAAAGGGGAAAAAATCATAGATCTTGCTCTCGAAGTCCACCTCCTCAATTTGCGATGATTCATTGTCTATTAATGTATTCCACAGATCTAGGGTACATCAAGTTGATTGTGGAGCTTTAATCCGCTGTTTCTGAGGCTGCTGGGAGAGATTTCCCTTTCTCTTCTTTGTTCTCACAGCTCACAGGGGCTCAGCTTTGGATTTGACCCTTGGATGGCGTCTGTTTTTCGCTCAGACAGGACGGGGTTAAAGGAGCCGCTGACTTGGGGGCTCTGGCTCACTCAGGCCGCGGGGGAGGGAGGGGCATGGCGTGCGGGGCGGGCCTGCGGCGGCAGAGGCCGGCGTGACGTTGCACCAGCGTGAGGCGCGCCGTGCGTCCTGCCGGGGAAGTTGTCCCTGGATTCCGGGAACCTGGCAGCGGCGGGCTGCACAGGCTCCCCGGAAGCGGGGTGTGGATAGTGCCCTGTGCTCGCACACAGGCCCCTTGGTGGCGGCGGCAGCACCAGCTGCCTTAGCGTCTCCGGCCCGTCTCTGGGGTCCGCGCTTTTAGCCGCGGCTCGCGCCCGTCTCTGGAGCTCCTTTAAGCAGCGCTCTTAAACCCCTCTCCTCGCGCACCAGGAAACAAAGAGGTAAGAAAAAGTCTCTTGACTCTTCGGCAGGTGCAGACTTTTCCCCGGACTCCCTCCCGGCTAGCCGTGGTGCACTAACCCCTTCAGGCTGTGTTCAAGCCGCCAACCCCAGTCCTCTCCCTGCGTTCCGACCGAAGCCCGAGCCTCAGCTCGCAGCCCCGCCCGCCCCGGTGGGTGAGCAGACAAGCCTCTCGGGCTGGTGAGTGCGGGTCGGCACTGATCCTCTGTGCGGGAATCTCGCCGCTTTGCCCTCCGCACCCCTGTTGCTGTGCTCTCCTCCGCAGCGCCGAAGCTCCCCGCTCCGCCTCCCGCAGTCTCCGCCCGTGAAGGGGCTTCCTAGTGTGTGGAATCCTTTCCTCTTTCACAGCTCCCTCCCACTGGTGCAGGTGCTGTCCCTATTCTTTTGTCTCTGTTTTTTCTTTTTTTTCTTTTGCCCTACCCAGGTACGTGTGGAGTTTCTTGCCTTTTGGGAGGTCTGAGGTCTTCTGCCAGCGTTCAGTAGGTGTTCTGTAGGAGTTTTTCCACGTGTAGATGTATTTCTGGTGTATCTATGGGGAGGAAGGTCATCTCCGCGTCTTACTCTTCCGCCATCTTCGATAGCTATTATTTATATTACAGTAAATAACAATAGATCCCTATAAGAGGCTTCAGTATTATGCAAAAATATTCATTGATGGCTGTGGACTCTGAACTGAACTCAAGTCAGCTATCCGCTGTGACCAGCTTAAGTTTCATAATTTTATTTTCAAAACATAAGTTTTCAAGTTGCTAAAGGCAGTATTTAAGATTAAAATCTTTAAGGTTTTTCTCTAAGATTAAAATCTGAATATTACTGAGAGCTTCACCGTGGACATACAATATGTTCTTTTCTTTACAAGGAATTTTCAGTTTGTTAAAGCAAGGACATAACACAAAAGGCTTCTGAAAATAACAGATTTCCCAGACCACTGGGGATGTGGGACACATTTAAGCCAGCCAAACCACTGGACTATAAGAAGTTGTCAATATATTTCCCCACGGATTCTTTGAAGAACTGAAAACTGGTTCCAAAGGTGAACCAGTATCACTGTAGTCATTAAAATCCAGTTGTTCTACCAATTTGAATGCTAGGTATTGGTTTTAGTTTTAAAAAAGGAAGCATTAATATTGTATTCAAACTAACTGTACTCAAACTATCATTTATCTGGTGAGTTACACCAATAGTTTTGGAGTTAAAACTTCTCTGAATGCAGAGGTGAAAGAAAAATTTAAATAAGTACAATTTACAAGTGTTCCCACTTTCAAGAAAAGGGGCCTTGACAAGAAAAAACAGAGTTTCTTGAATAACAATCATTATTCAGGTAGTTTCTAAAGTGTGATTTCCTACCAAAAAAACAGAAGGCTCACATGCTTCAAAGGAAAGCTGAAACTATATGTCTGCTATATGCCAGGCAGTGTGCTAAGTAAACACTTTACATAATTATTACATTTAATCCTCAGAACAATCCTATGAGGCAGAAATTACCACCCCTTTGCAAATGAGGAAATGGAAATTGAGAGAGAATATGTAATGCCCAAGATGACAGTTATATAAATATAAGAACTGAGACTCAAAACCAAGTCTAAATAATCCAAAGTCCATTTTTTCTATTGTGGCATAAACTGAATGTCATTATATATTGGCCAGACAGTAAAAATGACTTCGTATAATTTTATTTAAAAAGTTAATACAGCACAACCCTAAAAAATCACCCATGTTAGCAAGCTAGAGGCTAAAAGCAATTTAACACTGAATTTGCAGCTGTACTCATTGAATTTTATTTGGTCTCCAACCCCTCCTCCTTTTTTTCCCCCACCACAGGTGAACTGACTCCCCATGCCAGCTCCATCCCACAACTCATATCCTGGCCTTAGTTGGGACAGGTTTCAGTAAGGGAGCCACAAATCTGTGTGTGGTAAATAAAACAGTGCACCCCTTCCCCCCCTAAAGATGTACAAATCCTAACCTTCAGAACCCGTGAATCCTGGATTATCCAGGTGGACCCAATGCAATCACAAGGGTCCTCATAGAAGCTAGAAAAGACAAGGAAACGAATTTTTCCCCTACTGCCTAAAGAAGTAACAAAGTCGTGCCAACACCTCAATTTTAGGGATTCTGACCTCCAGAACTATAAGATAATAAATTTTCGTGATTTGTTACAGCAGCAATAGGAAACAGTACACTGGGTCCTTGCCTCAGCCCCTCCATGCTGATCTTGGCTCTGATCCTGAGCTCTAGGTCTGGTAAACAGGTCTTTGTTTTTAATCCTAGTATCTCAGTCTGCATTGCTGAATATCCCAGATCTCAGCCTTTCCAGGAATCTCTTTTTGCCCAAGTGACTTGAAAACCAAGTGCAGCTGGAAAAAGAAAAGTACTTACAGTTATTATTACACATTTCCCACTGAACAAGTGGTAGAACAAAAATAAATCTTTGTTCTATGTATTTTGTAGAGGACAGTCTTAAGAAAAATGAGCTTTGTTTCCTAAGATGTATTGAATTATTATTATTTAGGTGAAAGAATAGGGTACATAAACATGGGTATGGAGTAACACAAAGGCCCACCTGTTAACGCTAACACTTCAGAGCTCGGCTTCTGCTTGATGTTTTGAGCACTTCCTCCTCTTAGGGGATGGAAGACTGGGATCTGAGCTAAAGCTTTTTCTTTTGCGGTACGCGGGCCTCTCACTGTTGTGGCCTCTCCCGCCGCGGAGCACAGGCTCCAGACGCGCAGGCTCAGCGGCCATGGCTCACGGGCCAGCTGCTCCACGGCACGTGGGATCTTCCCGGACCGGGGCACGAACCCGTGTCCCCTGCATTGGCAGGCGGACTCTCAACCACTGCGCCACCAGGGAAGCCCTAAAGCTTTTTCTTCCTAAAAGATTTCCCAGGCCAACTGCCTGATTCTGAATTTCTTGTGTTTTAACTATAGTGTTTTTATTTTGAGATTTGTATTTTTATCTATTTTTTATGGTACAAAGTATTGTACCAGATAGCTTGAACTTTGCCTAGCTACTGTCTTCCCAAATGTAAACAATTTCCACTCCGCAATGCTCGCCTTCCCCCAGCTCCCTTTTCTCTTATGGAAATTGTGGGAACATTCTCTCCTTTATTGCGCTGTAAATCATAGTATTGTCCCATATAAGTCAAGAGAAGGAATATGAGTTACCTGTAATTTTGCTAGATCCATGATTGGCATTTATCTTGAAGATAAAATGAATATTTACTCTAGTAAGTTCTTTATCCATAACCAGAATACATTGTAACTTAGTCTTCTGACTTGACTGCTTGAGCAGAGTGGCAGATGCTCTCCTGAGGTTTTTTTGTCATAGGAACAAGATGATTTCAGGCTCCAGCAGAAAGCACAGTTTATTAACTCACTTACTGGGGAGTCCAGGGGCTTTAAACTTGGCTGAATCCTAGGGCTTAAACCACATAGTGGGGCTTCTTGCTCCCTCCTCTAGGTCCTATGTCTGTTCCTACTAGCTGCCGACATTCTCCTTCTTTCCTACAGATGAGCATTTTCTGAGGAAAATGCACACATCTTCCCCCTCCCCCGTTCACCATCTGTATTTAGCAGTCCAAGGGGAAGGGAACATCTTTCAACTTCTTTTTACCAGCATCCATATATCAAGGCCAAAGAACTCTGATTGGTCTCACTGGTCTACATGCTCACTCCCAGACCAGTTACTGGTTCCAGGAGAATAAGATATTGTAGTTCAATAGGATAGGCCTTTATCAAATGGCTATCTCTGGGCTAGAATGAAGTGATGAGGTCCTGAAACTAAACATGTTCACAGGGTGGGGTGGAAAGTTCCCAAAAGAACGTATGGTGGCCAGTCTTAGGAAAAGACTTACCTCTCTTTATTTTTGTGTTCCTAGAGCTAACTGTAGTACTTGACCGATAGTGGTAATCAGTGTTGGGTGAGTTGAATTAAATTGAATTGCATTACATTTTAGCTTTCCTTATTATATGAGTCATTATAGTGTAGTGTGGTGGTCAAGAGCATCACTCTGGAGTGAACTGACTGGGTTTACATATAGGCTCTGTCTCAGTTTCCTCATTTGTAAAAAGGAGATAACAATGGTACCTGTCCTTTAGGGTCATTTGGCCAGAGGAGTCAATACAATTAAAACACTTAACATAGTCTGTGGCATATAGTAAGCAGTCAAAAGAAAGTTGCACATTATATTTGTACACTTTCATTGTGTGTGTATGTATATAAATATATACACAGAGACTTTCTTATATGTATGTGGGCATATACCTATATATGTGTGTGTATATGTATGTGTAAACACATACACATATATACACGTATATTATATATATGTTTTAATTTTTTTAAAAAATGTATTTTATTCATTTGTCTTTGGTGGTGTTGCTCAGCCTTTCTCTGGTTGCGGCAAGCAGGGGCTACTCTTTGTTGCGGTGCACAGGCTTCTTGTTGCGGTGGCTTCTCTTGTTGTGGAGCACAGGCTCTGCACACGGGCTTCAGTAGTTGTGGCTCGCAGGCTTCGTTGCCCCGTGGCATGTGAGATCTTCCCGGACCAGGGCCCGAACCCATGTCCCCTGCATTGGCAGGCAGACTCTCAACCACTGCGCCACCAGGGAAGTCCCACACGTATATATTTGAGTGGATGAAAAGCATGCATATGTTTTTTATTGGCATATTTATACCCTAGTAAAGTATCAGACTCTTTGCTAGATTCAGTGGATTCAAAGATGAAGAAGACATATCCCTTGCCCTGAAGGAGCTCATGAATATAGGCATTATGAATGTCACACACATACTCTAATCAAGCTGGAAATCTTTCCTGGGAAGTGTTTGTTTGTCATATGTTAGAAAACCATGACAGAAATGTCAAGTAAACTGGGTTCTAGACCTAGTTCTTCAATACTCCTTCAAGTTTACATTTTATAACTTTTCTGACAATTCAGTTACACTAACTGAACTTGGTTAAGCATCTAAGAAAATACACCGATATGGAACAAGCCCAAGCATTAATACAAATGACTTATTTGTAAACTAAACTGAAAACAGGGATAGGAGTGGGGCGGCAAGTTCCCCAAAAAAGTGTTGTGGCCAGTCTTAGGAAAAGATTTATCTCTTTTTATTTTTGTCCTCCTAGAGCTACATATCAATAAATGTGTGTAGTAAATATTGGGTGAGTTGAATTACACTGAACTTCTAACCAGGACTGATTAGAAAGACCATTCAAAGCCATACATTTATACATGTATATAATATAATCTTGTCCCACCTTCTCCAATTTTGGATATTACCTTTTCTTAATTAAATTAGCTTACTTATTTTCCAAACCTGCAGAACATGAGAAATTCTAAATTAGAATAAAAGTAACTTATGTTTTCCATTTATAGAAGTATGTATCTGTATATGGTTTAATAAAGAGATTATTCATATATTCTCCATCCAGGATAAGTAGAGCATTTGTCAGTATTTTAGGTGTTTCCCTTTGTGTCCCTCCCCAATTATTGCATTCCCTCCTTATCCCCCACTATCCTGCCTTTTGCAATAAACATCCTCCTGGGTTCTTTACAGTTTTATCACATGTTAGCTTTGCTTGTTTGTGAGCATTGTGTAAATTGAAACTTATTTAATAGGTAGTTCTGTGACTTGCTCCTTTATTTTGGAGATTTGTTTGTGTTGTGCATATGTATAGCTACAGTTTATTGATTTTCACTGCTGTTTCATTGTGAATATACCTTAATGTATTTATCTGTTGAACTGTTTTCTTCTATCAGTTATGTTAATTGAAGCTATCTTCTTCTTACTCTGTCTCTCTTTTTTTTTTTTTTATAAATTTATTTTTTTATTTTTGCTGTGTTGGGTCTTCGTTTCTGTGCGAGGGCTTTTTCTAGTTGTGGCAAGCGGGTGCCACTCTTCATCGCGGTGCGCCGGCCTCTCACTGTCGCGGCCTCTCTTGTTGCAGAGCACAGGCTCCAGACGCGCAGGCTCAGTAGTTGTGGCTGACAGGCCCAGTTGCTCTGCAGCATGTGGGATCTTCCCAGACCAGGGCTCAAACCCGTATCCCCTGCATTGGCAGGCAGATTCTCAACCACTGCGCCACCAGGGAAGCCCTTACTCTGTGTCTTGTATTTTCCCTCTCTTTACAGTATTTTGATGAACAGAAGTTCTTACTTTAAAATGGTTGGTTGAAAAAGGTATGGCTATAATTTGGGCATTTTGTGGATTGTTAAAATTTCTTACTGCAAATTCTTCAAAAATTATCTCATATTTTCTTCTAAAAGTTTTGTGCTTTTGCCTTTTATTTTAGGTTTTAAATCTAACTAGAGCTGATTTTTCTCTGTGGGTGTGTAGGGCAGTGGGAAAGAGGTAGGGATCCGTATTCTTCCCCCATCTTGACCTCATATGGATAACCAGTTGTCCCAGAATAATTAGTAAAATCCATCATTTACCCACTTGTTTGTAATGTCAGACCATTCCTTCATCAATTGTTCATGTATATTTGAGTCTGTTTCCAGGCTCTGATTTAACATATTTTTGTCTATTTATTTGCCCCTGTGCCGAAACCATATTACCTTACCTACTATAGCTTTATACTAAGGCTTGCTATCTGGGAGAACAAGTCCTGTACTTTGTTCTTCTTCAAGAGCATCACACAGAACCATATGTTTGTATAAAATTCCTGGTCATGCAAAGTACATGTGCCAGCATCCACTGAGGCTGTCATCTCTTACACAACTAGAGTGGAACTCTAGGTTGGATGGCACAGAGCTCTGTCACTGGGCTGACTCCTTTCTCCTTTGCATGTCCTTGTTTTTCCTTCTCCTTCTATCTTGTACAGTGCATTTCTCTCGTCTTTATGAGCTTATTCATGACTAAACTTTATAGCATTTCCTATATAGAGAGAAATTGGGAGAAATTACTTCTAACAATGAAAGCCAATGTTTTCACAGTGAGAGAATCAACTGAAAAATCTTATTTATGGAAACGTACATTGACTTGGTTGCTTAAAAAAATAATGCCTGGATCTGTGGGTAAAGCCATTCATTAATCTTTTATGCGCCTCCCTACCCCAATTTGGGGTTCCTTATGGTAACCGGTGCTTATTCCTTAAGAGCTTTCACAGTGACAAAGCTCAGCCACACTGATCAGAACAACAAGAGGGAGGAATGGAGCGTGGAAATAGCACCAGCCAGGAAATCTGGTCACTGACCCTCCACTGACTTGGGGATGTTTGTTGGTCTCACTCCTACTCTATTTTTAGTTTCTTATCGAAAAAATGTCAATGGCTTGGGCAGTGTAAATTCTATGATTCTAGATACATCTGTAAAATTACAAGAGCTATAGAAAGGAATATTTCTTGTTCGATTTCCTTCATCTCTGATATTTTCTTCCCCCACTCTTTGCCTTACAAACATTTTTTGATTAAACTTTAAATTGCAAGGCCAGAACTCTCTTACCCCACTTGATAGGTTTTTCCTTTTTTTTTTTTGCCTGGTTTTCTACACTTGTCAACCAGTGTGATTTAAAAAAAATTTTTTTTTTAAATTATAGGCATAGCCTGTAGACTCATTACTGCTATTTTTATTTTGTGTTGCCAAGAGACAGTCTGAGCGACATACACAAGACCTGAACACTGCAGTTCAGGATTTCACAAACTCAGTCTTTCACAAAAGACTCATTGTTTCTTCCCCAACTTTTCAAATTTATTTTTAATAAAATATTTCCATGTTGATTGTAATATTTCCCTGTTAACAGTAGAAAATGGTCAGCTATTCTTGTTTCAGAATGAAACAAACCACAACAATCTCAGGCCATATTCTGTTAAAGGGAGGAACAAAAGAATCATCTGTATTAACTCTTTTAGGCAGACTGGGTACCATTAAATAAATTTTTACTCTAGCTTGGGAAATCTCAGCTTGCCGATCTGAAAGAGCTCCTGTAACTCTGGAAGAAAAATTTATTCAACGCACATGGGAACAAGGCCAGTATACCTTAAAATAAGGGCAAATGTAAGTGCACCTGAGGATGAATGAATGCCATTCATGGATTTGAGTCCTAGTTCTTATTCTTCAGTTTCTTACTAGCGTGTACGCATGGAAAACAAATAGGTGATTTCTTCCAAAACAACTTGTAACCGAGGGCATGAACTTGCCTAAAGGTGGAGGTGCTGACCTATCCACCTGTCATCCAACTTTCTACATAAAGCCCTATTGTAATTTTCTAATGACCCCTTAGTGACCTTAAAGCGTTAATGTAGCTTCTGAAGGTACCTGACTCTCTGCCAGTGATTGATAACATAATTCAGTAAGTCTAACTTTTCTGAATGAGCAAATGAAGCTTACCTTTTTATGAGCTATGTATATACACAAACTAAAGCAGTGAAATTATCCTAAATTATTATTGATAGTGTACTGTACCAACTCTTGATCTCAAAGCTAAATGTCAATAAAGACTTCAGTTAGTAAATATTTTCATTATAAAATTGAATTTTATTGATGTCTTTTTTGCATAATCTATTTAATATTAAAATTTGTAAATTGAGTCTACATATTTTAGTACCAGTAAAAAAAGCACAAAATGAATTCTCTGATTGCTATTGCCATATTTACAAAGACACCAAGAAGCATGGGGTAAGATTTGCTTTAAATGTGTGAATCCTATTGATTTCCCATTGGGTGTTCGCACATAAACAGCTAAATTATTTGGCATCCTCTTCTGGGGTTTCCTCTTTCCTCACTACCTACAGTAGATTATTCTTTAGCTTTGTTCACTTTTCATTTACAGCTTGATTTAATGAAATCTTAAAAAGGGTAGTTTTCTCATTCATTCCAGATGAAAATGGTAGTGTAATTATTACCACTTGCAAATTTGTCTGGCTTTAACTTTCCTCATCTTTATAATCTGGTACATTCAAATGAAATTTTAATTATGCATAAAATTAATAAAGAGCAATTTATATTACCAGTGGGTGTCGACCAGTTGGTGATAAATAGAAGGCTGGATCCTTGATGAATTTTTTTTATAACAGGAAAAATAATTAAATGGCCATATCATCATTATCAAGGAGGAATTATTGAAGTATTGCTTCTTACACAAAAGCCTTTTGTTCAGCCATTTGAAAATGAACATTGGAAACTTATGCATAAGTAATTGGGATGAGCGACTGGTTCCTAGGTTTTATGCACCAAAATATCAATCAAATAGCCTTTGTATGGGTGTAGGACTTAAAATATGATGGGAAAAATATTGTACAAGAAAGAATTAGAAGTACACAGCCCCGGCTCACCAGGAGGCTGTGTGTGAACATTGAAACAATATCAATACACACAGGTAGGGGAGAAATCTTTTAGGGTGAATTAGGTAAAAGGAAAAAATAGATGTCTGTTTTTTTGGGATTTCCAGACTGTGATGAAAAAATGGACTATGTCCACTGAGACAAGACTTGGTGAGCTACAATATCACAACTGTAGTAGAATCAAAGTTTACATTATATTCAAATACAAGGGGTAATACTTTTGTTTTCCTTTTATTTTCTTGTTATGGTTCTTCTATGCATAGAAGATAGGACTTAAAAACCACAAATTTGAAAGATACAATTCCAATTTTTAAACGTTTCGCCATATGTGCAAGCATATGTATTACCCATTCTGTTTGAACCACTTTAAAGAAAAAGATAATTTGAGAAACACAGTAGTAAGTCAGACTTCTACCAATTGTTTTAAATTTTGGTATCTAGTCCAGGATGTCATACATTTATTCATTCATGCCCTAGATATATGTTGAGCACTTATTAAATATCAGGCATACATAGTAGGTTTATATGTATTTATTTCACTTAATTTAAATAACAATGAGCCAGCTAGCTAGGAACTTGTGTTCGAGTGTTAACAGAGCACAGAAAATCTCGTCCCATCTGTGACGGCATAAAACTTGAGAGCACAGTTGGCATTTATATTTTACTTGGAGGAGAGCATCAGAGAGTTCAGAAGATTTCCCCCCCTACCCAGTTTTTGAAATAGGTCAAAAAAAGTATATCTTAATGAAAAACACCTACAATACTTATGGAGGAGGATAAAGTAAAAGCATTTGGTAAAAAAGCATTCTCCAACAGATAAGAAACAATACTTGACCTTTGCTTTCTCTAAGTCATTAATTCTAAGGTTGCTGCCTCTGCTGGGTCATTTTTATTTCGCGTTCACAAACACTCACCTGCTTGATCATTCCAGGCCTGTTTGGCAGGGCTGGAGGCATGGCACCTATGCTGTGAGGTGCTGGCAGAGGAGAAAGCGTTCGGTCCTCTAACTGCTGCTGGAGTAGACCTGAAACTCTCACCTAGAAGGTGTTTATCTAGCTCTTCTATCAATCTCTTCCACCTTGACCATTCCTCAATCCAAACGTCGCCTCAGCCCAGTCTGTTTCTTCTATACACGGCTTCTGAGACTAGATTTTAGAGGCATTTTCCCCCATTCCAGGCCATTCTGGAAATTGTTGTTAACCTAATTTTACTCGAATGAAAATGGTGATGGGGTAGGAAGAGGAGTTGTTGCCTTTCTAATACATTTTCCCAGAAAGTTCTAAGTCCTCCTCCCCATCTTTGGGTGGCAGGGGGGGGATGGTGTCAGGGTAGTGGGGTGGGGGGATATAAATAAGGTGGGGGGTTGTGCACACATCATAGTAATCAGATGACAGTTTCACCTTTTCTGGCCTGGGCAGAAAGTCAGTTTTATTTGTCTAAGCCAGTGTAGCATATAGGAGAAGTTTGGGCCTCCACGTTTATTTAGAGCTCTTCACCTCGGACATGAGGCCTGGACTTCCTCAGTTAGTGCTTGTGGATGTTTTACCGATATTTGATTAGGGAATCTTAGGAAAAAAAAAAACAAGCCAAAGAAATGAGCAGAAAGACACACACACACACACACACACCATCAGGTGGGCTAGGTATAAAAAAAATAAGAAAATAAAAAATTAAAAGAATTCAAGAAATCCCAGGAAAAAGAGAAAGCATTCCTTATGCATGTAGGAGCAGAATATCTCTGTTCCTGGAGCTTATGTGGCATGTGGATAAAGGTTTTGGGAAAAGAGGAGGCTGAGAAGCGTATACATTTTACTAGTGAGTTCTTTACCAGTAGTCTGCTATGAATTGGCTGCATATCCCTAAAGAATTCACTGCCCTGGTCTGAGTTTTCTTGTTTGTAAAAAGATGATGTGACCTTTAAGGTTTCTCTTAGCCTTACCAATAATGAGAATAATAATAACTCATAATAATAGCTATTATTTACTGAGAAGCTACAGTATTTGATATAATTCTCCCAAGCAGTAATCAATATCTTGATTAAAAGATGAAGAGATTGTGGTTCAGATGTTGAGTGGTTATCCACAGTTCTGTATTTTATATACAAAATATTTTAACAAGATGAAATTGTTAAGAGAAATGCATACCAACTAATAATTAGCAATGCATGAATTATTTGTATATTTAAAATTTGTTGCCTGATCTTATTTTAGTAAATGTTTATTTATGAACCTATTATTCAGCAAACGTTAAAATAGTAGGGTGTAAAGCACTAGACTAGAACAAGGAGATCTTCCCAGGAATGCTGGGCAGATCTCTTCACCTCTGTGAGCCATTTTCATCACCTCTGAACTAGACCAGAGTTTCTGAATACAGACTACAAAGATGGAGTCGTGAAACTCCAGATATTATATGAAACACCATAGAAGTTTGTATATGCTTTGTGTTGATATATCTGATATTTTGAGGAGAGGGCCCCAAACATTTACCAATGTCTAGGGCAGTGATTTTTAACCAATAAAAATTGAGCACCGCTATTCCACATGATCTTGAAGGAACTTTCCTTCCCTGCCTTGGTGTTTAGGTATGCAGATTGTCTTGGTTCTCCATGATTTGCTTTCTATTTGTGAACTTTATTCTTCTGAGAATCATGTTTTTTTGTTTATTTGTATGTTTGTTTTCCAATTCTCTGTCTACAGTGGCCCACATGAGGGGCATTATATCTGGTATTTCAGAAACATTCTTCTATGTCCTTCCATTGACACTCTTTTGAAACTCCACCCGAATTCTATCACAAAAACCTTAGGCCAAAGAGGTAAACAAGAACACATCAAATATCAAGTCTCCTACAAGGAAGCGTATATCCAACTCCACCTAGTCCTTGCTTTGTAATATAAGGATGCACTGTGGAACATAGTCTGAAGAAACCAGTTACATGAATCATGTATGAAGCACTGTACCCGCTCCTATTTTCAAAAGGACATATTGACGAATGAAACTCCTCAGATGGGAGAGTAGCATCCCTAGCATATTTGACAACCAAAGCAGATCAGTTTTCAACAAACGCTCCTTTATATGGTGAAATGGTTCTCAGTAATAATTATGAAATGAAACATATGATAATAATAATGGCCAGAAAAGAAATATTCATTACAGCAAAAATAAATTAAATATTAAGTCCAAAAAAGAGAAAAAAAAAAGTAATGGATTAATACTATTTAATTATATTAATGTCTTTTTTGAAAGAAAAAGGGAGAGAAACAGGAAAGGAAAAAAAAAAAAAACCACTTCCAAAGGGTGAAATCCTCAAGATTAAGCAAGTGATTTGCACTTAGAATGACAGGATTGAAGAAACTCACATTTTATTTCTTCGGCTTTATGATCACTGTGAGATATCATTGCTTATTTCCAATCTACTGTTTAAACACAGAAATATGTATCGATAGTGCCACAGGGATTGCAGACACGAACTGAGCCTGAAGCAAGTTTAAATAATTCTAATCTCTGACAAACTTATTCTTGTATTGAAAATGTGTGGCCGAGTCCTGGAGGAAAAGTATAATTGGAAATTCTCTGAACTAAATTCCGTGTAGAATAGAGTTTTTATCAAATGATAAGTAATAAAATGTACCAATATGAACTTTACAGATATATCAGTAAACTCAATTGTAACTATAACAATTGTTTGAACATAAACCAACACAGTATTTTTTTCAATGCTGAGTATTTTATCACTGACAATGCTTAGGACTGTTGGTGCGTGGTGATAATAAAAACAGAGGAGCGTTTTGTTGACTTTATTACTTTTAAATTAACTACAGTCAGTTCACCCCTTTGATGCTCATCACCAGCATGGGCCAATACCTGTCCTTGATAGGACAGGAGAAGAAGGAATTACTTTCAGTTTTTAAAAATAATTTACCTTTACCTTAAAAAGAAACATATTATAATTATGTTACCAGACTGCCTTTTATGCTGCCCAGGATGCTAACTTACGAAAAGTTACCAAGCTTACAAAAGCTTTTCCAGAAGGATGGTCTATGAAAAGCCTTTGACTTGCTTCCAATGAATATATGGTCAATGTCCTCCAAGATCTTAGATTAGCTAATTTTGTAGCAATCAATTCCTTCTGTTTAGGAAGGTATCAGATAGAAGTCACAACCATGCCAAACACTGTTTCTGCAGCTTCTCTGAGCCAGGACATCTCTAGCAGTAGACAGAAAATTATGCTTGTCATTCTCTTTTAGGAGCAGAGTTAAAATGAAAATGTGTGTCATGTTGACCACTCTCTTCTGTTCCATTGATTTTATCTGGGCGTTAGAGTTAAAAGACAATAGAAAGTAGCTCCATTAATGGAAACTGTATGGTCTGACATTAGTTATGTTTTCATTAAGCTTGTGGTAAGTAATTTAGTGTTGCTCCAGCATTTAAGCCAAAAGATAGACAATTACCATGATTGTATATACTATACTGAGATAGTTTTGCCTCTGCCCGCACCAATCTCTCCTGCAAAAACAGAATTTCTACCACTGCATTAAAAACCAGAACACAGCTCTTGTTCTGACACTTTGAAAAAAGACCTTTTCAAGCTTTGCTTGGAGTAGGTTAATAACTGAAGACTTTGTGGGTTTGGGGAGTCTGAACTATTCAGATACTTGCTCATTTTTAAAATGGACACCTAGAAAAAATACCCTAAAATATCGGGAACGTTTTAATAGTTTCAGTTAATTAAACTTGTATAATCAAGAGGTGAATAATACAAACAATATGTATGTGTGAATTTGAAACAATGCACTAGTCTTTCTTTTTTGAGAGGTAAGATGGTCTATTTTGTTTGCAGAAAATGTGAGTTACATGCAGAAGGGTTTCCGCAAGCAAGCAGTTTAGGGAATATTGAGTTTTTTTAAGGCTAACAGTTTTTTTTTCCCTCTAGTGTTACTCACAGCCTTCAATATGCTAATTTGCTTTCACTATGCTAATTACACCCAAGATGGGGATATGGTCTGATGTGTTTCCAAATTGACTACAGAATTCTTTTTTTCACAACGTATCTTTTGGAACTTAGCATTCCATAGACCCTACTTTGAGAAGCTCCTCATCTCTCTTCACCAGGTCTCAGATGGAACCCAGGGAAAAATGGCATGTTTCTGTCTCTGAGAGCTCTCTCTATCAGATTCCAAATCTTCTGCTTAGGAATGTGGGTCACATATTTTCCTGATACTACTAAGGGAGATCACCAGACATAATCTGCCTGTTAGGATCAGACACCTATAACATGTTCCCTGAGGAAATGTGATACCATGGGAAGAACAGGAGCTTGAAATAGCATTTTTATGCCTTAATTATGACTGTCATATCATAGATGTGTAGTAACTATCAGTTAGATCCTCTCCCCAGTTATCTGTCTGAAAAATAAAGATTTCTTTATGTTAAATTTGCTTCAAACAGAATAATCTTAAGTGTAATCCTGGAAAATCCCTAAATGCTATTTGTTTTTCAGGGGATGCGATTATATGAGCCTCTAACGTGTAGTCCAGTTTAGATGAAGAAACATTAAAATGATTTGGTAATAAGACACTCTCATCTATAAGACAAAAGCCATCAGTGGATGGATATTTATTATTCAGTAATATTCTTGGAAACTGCCAGTCCTGAGAGTGACTTCCAAGAGAGATTTTGAAAGAATAAATCACAGTTTGACTTAATCATATTGTCTTGGATCATCCAATTATGCAAAATGAATTTGAAGCTAAGACATTTATAAGAAAAATCATGTTATTTAAAATTATGAGTGACTTAACTTGATTTGATGCAAGGGCATTATGTTTCTAGCTTTTACGCATAATCTACGCTAAGGAATTTTGATGTGTATGAGATTTGAACTCTTCCAAAATTTAAGATGTATGCCCTATAATTACTAGCATTGTCAAACCCAGGTTCGTGTGCCTGATACAGTTAGGCCTAGCAAACCGAAACCTCGAAATTTGGAGTAGATATTGCAGGGCCAAGGAAGGAGAATAGGGTGGCTCATGTTCAAAAGACCTGAGCTCCCCAATGGTTTTCAGGGAAAAGTTTTTATAGGTAAAATTTGGGGGGAGGTCTGCATGGTGTGTGGCTCTCCTCTGATTGGTTGGTGGCGAGGTATCAGGGTGGTGTTCTAGGAATCTCAATTACCAGCCTTCTGGTTCCAGCCAGTCTGGGGTCCAGGTGCTTGTGCTCAGCCTGAAGTTACCATCCTCCACCTGGGTGGGGGCCTTAGCTCCTGCAGAACTCAGAGATACCTTGTTATGTATATAGCCTAAGGAGGAACCAGGACCCAGCTTTAAGGTTGCACCGTTGTTTCTTAACTGCTTCTCCTTTGTTTCTGCATTCCCTCCCTTCCATAATTAGTAACTTTGAATCTGTCCTTTGGAACTCAGGGAAGGTCTAGGAGGTTGAAGCCCTTTTCCTACAAACAAGAAAGGTGGGGGTGTGGGGAGGTAGACATGGAAAGACTTTTGCACCTGGGGAGGCGCCACAGGGTCTTGCTCGGTTTCAATCCCCCCCTTTTCTTTGATTCTCCTCAATCTTGAGGAGAACAGGTGTTGGAGAAGAATGGTAATAACGTTTTGGATAGAGAGGTTAATCATAAACTCAGCAGAGGAACTCGGTTTTAGGGGGACTCGGTTTTAGGGGGACTCAGTTTCACTTGCATAGGACAGAGGGTGGGCTCTAACAGGAGGGAAGGAACATGGATTGTATATCTCCTATATATGAGGAACATAGATGTTTTAACTCTAACAGCAGCCCTATGGAGGGTCTATTATTATTCCAGTTTGACAACTTGTGCCCACAGATACTAAGTAAAACAACCAAGGCTACATAGTTATTCAGTCTGGACAAAGGATTGGGAACCTAAATCTGTTAGGCTCCAAAGTCCATATTCTTTCCATCAGTAAGTGGTCTTGAAGTAACAATAGGATTTTGTTTTTATTTTTCATAGTATTTTAAAAACATACAATAGTAAAGTTCCAAGTGGATTTAAAATTAGTCAATTCGCAAAAATGAATTTTTACAGGTGACTCTTACATAATACCTGTTATACTAAGACTGTTATACTTAGGTGGTAAGATGTGCTGCCCTTGTTCTTTTCAATTCCTGCACATTATGGACACTCAACACATATTTAAAAAACAATCCACAAACAATGCCCACAATGACTGGGCCCAGGTATTTTTAGGTTGTTATATAAAGCACTCATTCATGAAGAGTCATGGCAGGTTTAAATTTGCTTAATGTTCACTCAAACTTTTTTCTCTGGCCTTCACATGACATTTCCTTTTCTTTCATTGTATTTTTAAATCTCAGAAAAATGTATTTCTTTGAATTTAAGAACCTATTTCTAGTGGCCTGAAAGTTTTATTATATGAACTAAAAAGGAGAGACAAGAATTACTCACAAGAACAAAAGGAATGTTTATTTAGTGAATCAGAAACAAATTAAGGTAGAGAACATAGAAAATAAATCAGCATTTTTACAGCATGTACAATGTTGCACACATATCTGTCACTTTGAAAAATGGCTCTTAAAATTTGCTAATAGTATTTCCAAATTGCTAAATTGATTGTAATTAAGTATGCAAGTAATAATTTAAAAACTGCTCATTTTGCAATGCTTACTTGAAGCAAAAAAGAGAAACCTAGGCAGATCAAAGCATCTCCTAGCATGGGAGGAAGGACCAAGAATAAGATGCATTGTGTCTACTCTCTACCAGCCTGATCTGAAAGAAATTGGTTTATAATTTCATTAAATGGAAATTAAAAGCATGTGTTCTGTTATTCATATATAAATACTAAATTAAACATTTATATGTGAAGCTAGGAAATATATATAATTTCTAGAGAAGAAAATATACTGGGTGATTGAATTAAAATGAGAATGAAATATTACCCCATTTCATCAGTTCTAACTGGCAGATTGTCTATATCTGAAAATATTTTGACACTTTAATATTTGAAGTCAAAGTTTAATACCAAAAACTGTGTGAAAAAAAAATATAGAGTTAATTCTGATCTGTGTTACTAAAGGACTCAGATTGGACCAAGATGTGGTAGGCAAATAATGCAGACTCTGTTTTACTCAAGATTTCCAGCTCTCTCCTGCAAAACTCTCACCACAGCTAGTCAGTGGTAGCACATTTAAGAAATGTCAGTTTTATTCTCTGTACTTGTACTTCCCTAGTGAAGGTCCCAATGTTGTTGAAAATCCCCATTCCTGAAAATGTTTGTCCCTATTCTTTTGATCTGCCCAAGGATCACCTTAGACAGGACTTCATCTGCAAGATACAGCTCAAGGGCTTACAGGCCCACTCATCTGTGATCATTAAAGACTTCAGCACTTGGCTAAGTCTCACCTCCCGGTCCCCCTACAGTTTCACTGGCCCTGTAGATGAATGACTCTACATCCTCACCAGTGGTTTTGCTTTTACTCCACTCCAGTCACCCACAATCATACTATAGACGTTGCCCTTCCCAAGTCTCTTCCACTTCTGAAGTGTTCAACACCGGCATCCCTCTCTCTGTCAATAACCTTGTAGCCTTCCATTTCTTTCCTTTTCTTCTTACTCACATTATACCTATTCTTTGACCTCATTGAGACTTCTTATCTTTTCACTCTTTCTTTTCCTCCCAGTTAGTCAGTTCCCTACCAGATTCACTTCTTTATGTAAAATAAAGCCAAGACTTCATCATGCATAACTTCAATATTTTAGTTGGTAGCACTAGCAAATCCCTTATTCCCTCTTTTTTCATCTGGTGATACTATAACACTGGTTCAATTAAAAGTTCCAGTTTTTCTTTTCTTATATCTAGACAGATAACCTCTAGAAAACAAGTCATACAAGAAGGTGGACTGATCATATCACAAACCTATGGTGTCCAACATTTGACTGGTATATTATATTAACTCCCTGTCTGATTAAACTTAAAACAGCTATAATAAACCTTGACTTCCTTCTCGTGTTTCTGCCCCACCAATTTCCTTCTAGTTTCACTACAAACTATTGTTTCCAATTTCACATAAAGAATAGCAGTCATTAACAAGAAACTAAGATTTTGGTGTTTCACTGACAAATTTATTTTAATCCACAGCCACATTCCAAACCTGTTCCCATTATCTGTGTTCTGGATCCTGTGCTCATTAGGAAGCGTTCTCTATCCCTACTGGTTCCTTTTTCTCAGCATCTAAGTATGGTCAGGTCCCTCCATAATATCTCTCTTGCCGTTTATAGTCAAGTTCTTTAAAACATTGGCCCACATTTACTGCCTCTAATTCCTTACTTTTCATTCACTCTTCAGCTCAACTGAAATGTTGCTTCTGCCTATACCCATACCATTTTAGAGAAATTGCTTTTTTGTCATTTTCTTGATAATTGAATATACTTAAATCCTTGTCTCAGGTGACTTGTCACTGACCTAACATGGTAGTGTTCTTTACAATTCTCTTCTTGGCTGATTTCTCATTCTGTCCACTTTCCCTAGGTAACTCATTGTCTTTCATAGCTTCAACTGTTAGATATATGCTAGAAGTTTACAAATATATATCTCCTTTCCTCTGAGCTATACAGTCTACATATCAATCTATCTACTAGACAACTTATCTTGAAAAGTTGAACATATAAGGACTTTCATGTTCAAATGAAACATACAATCTTCTCTCTAGATCAATTATTTTTAATATTTCCTATAACTAGATTACTAGTTAACTGAGTGATTGGATTAATAAAATCCTGTTTCCTTCATGTGGTCTTGAAAACTAAAACCCACACTCCTCTCTATTCTCTGAACTCTTTTTGTAATAGGGTATTAATGTTCTTCAATTTACATGACTATCATTCAACCCAATATTTGATCATTTATTATTTCTAAATAATATTATTATATGTATATACATAATATTATTTTATAAATGATTTATATGTTGAAATCTTGACTCTCCACTAAAGCAGCAAACTCCTCAAATTTAGGAACAATGTCTAAAATTATATCTTTATTTTCTGTATAATTAGACATTTAGTAAGTGCCTAAGATGTGTTTTCATATAAAAAATGAAATGATGTATTAATGGCTCAAAGAAGATAAGCAATGAGCTTGGATAAATCCAGTAAATCTGTTCCTGGACAACTTCATCTGTCACTGAGATACTGGTTTCTAATAAGTGAATCAAAACTTATTTATTCACCGATGCATTCTTTCTTCATTTATTTTTTTCTTTTTATTTTTTTAACATCTTTATTGGAGTATGGAGAAAAGATGAACATAAAGGATAAGCAGATGATAAATGTCAGCAGAGAAATTGAAACTCTAAAGAATTCAATTTCTAGAATTTATAAGCATATATCTCAAATGAAAAATTTACTGGATTACCTTAATAAGAAATTGGAGACTGTAAAGAATAGGTCACTGAACTTGAAGACAGATCATAAAAATTATCCAATCCGAAAAATGTAGAGAAAAAAGACTTGCAATTAAATTAACAGAGTCTTAGGGACCTGTGGGACAAGAGCAAGCAATCTAACAAATGTGTAACTGGAGTCCCAGAAGGAAAGGAGGAAGTTAAGTAGAAACAATACATGAACAATGACCATAAATTTACAAAACTTGGTAAAAACGTTGACTTACAGATCCAAAAACTTAGGAAACCTCAAGTAGAATAAACATAAAGCTAACCATACCCTGGCACATCCTAATCAAACTGCTGATAAAGAGAAAATATTAAAAGTAGTCAGAAAAAGTACACATTACATACAGGAAGACACAGATAAAAATGATGGCTGAGAAATCAGAAAAATGCAGACCAAGAGAAAGTAGAATAATATCTTTAAAAAGCTGAAAGGAAAAAAGAAAAAACATTAAACAGGATTCTACACACAGTAGAAATGTCCTTCACAATGAGAGTAAAAGACATTTTCAGAGGAGTGAAAACAACAAATTTCATCTCAGCACACCTGCACTATAAGAAATGCTAAGGCTAGTGGGAAGTGATACCATATGGAACCATGAATCAATAAGAAGGAATGAAGAGCACTAAAAATGGTAAATACGTGGATCGATATAAATAGTTATCTCTTTCTCTCCTCTTAATTCCTTTAAAAGATTACTAACTGCTCAAAATAAAAACAAATGTATGTGGTCAAATTTATATAATATGAAGAAGTAAAATATATGGTAACAATTGCCCAAAGAACTGTGGAATAAATGGAATTGTACTCTGATAGGATTCTCATGTATTACATGAAGTGGGACAATATTAGCTGTAAGAACACTAAGTTGTGAATGCATAATCTTTAGTGAAATAACTAAAAATCAGTAATACAAAGAGCTTCATTAAGAGTCACATCTCAGACCTAACAAATCTGCCTCGAGATTGTCTTGAAGATACTCTCTGGCAGGTCAAATCAGAGTGCCTTCATGAACCAGGTACCATGATGGTAGTGCTTTATCATGAAACAGGTACCATGATGGTACCATGAACCAGGTACCATGATGGTAGTGCTTTATCATGAAATAACTGATACGGCTTCTTGGCCTCAGATTGTGTATGGCTTCCCATACAAAAATGGTTGTAACTTTCTTATTTATTTCTGTTAACTGCCATTCTTTTTGCTTCCTGAGAGTGAGAACCATGTCCAAAATAACTTAGAATGAAAAAGTGTCTCTTCTTTGAAGGAAAAAAAAAAAGAGTTATTGACAATTTCTTTAATCCTTACATTATGTTCTGTGGGAAAACCAAAAAAGTGACCCTAGATGGAGATTGAGTAATAGACTTAATGGTATGTTCTAGGTAACTACATGGACTTAACACTATTGTTAGCATAAGAAGAATTAGGGGAATGGTAATCCTTTCTCCTTCTACAGTGATTTTTCTAATACCTTGAAATATTTTATACTCTGATTGCATAGGGGTATTTTATATTCTTTATAGCTATTTTTAATAACGGCAAGGTTCACCTTCTGAAGTGCTGTGCTGGTTGACAGAATTCAAGCCTGGGACTTATAACATCAAAAGAAGTTCTGATATTTCCATTTAACTCTAGCCTTTTATTCACATTCTTTTATGTTTTCTTTTCCAGCCATTCTTTCATTTTTCCAGTGGTAATGAGAGAGATGATTGGTTAGAATAAGTCTTTTAGTCAAACAAATAAGCTGACATCTGCCTTTGAGAGCAGTTTTAATCTTCCTTTGTGCTGAGGTAAATCAGATGCCTGTCAAGCCACGAAACGTTTTACAAATTCATTCATTTTCTCTCCTAGTAAAATATGCACTGGTTTAGGCATCAAGACCACACTGTAGAGAACTGTGTCCTTCTGAAGTCGAATAAATCCTTGAACACATTGTCATTCAAGGAGTAGAGCAGGGATGCTTTAAAGCAATATTCTTCTGGAGACTTCCCCACTGATAAAAGGAAAACTTTTGCTCATTTGCAGGAACAAGAGAAGTTGAAAGATTCATGTTCCTCAAAAAGAATAAGTAAAATCACATTTCACAGACCAAGACATTTGAGGTTATTATATTGTACAGATCCACACCAAACAAAGAGGGATGCATTTACTCTTTTGTTCATCCAACATGAAGACATTGCATATTGCCTGGATTCTGACCTCAAGGATCTTACCTCCATTGTAGGAGACATACACATCTACAGATACTTATAATGCAATGTGAAAAATCAATCATTAGTATAATCCCCTGTGTACTAGAGAATTTAACCTTGCCAAAAGGGATATCTGGGCTTTGCCCTTGGTAGGCTTCTGGAGGTGTTCTCTAAACGCTTGGAATATCATGCCAGGTAAGAGTGTCTTTACCTGCTGGAAAGTCAGATAAATAGCACTGGGGTTTAGGGTGGAGGCTTTGGGTCACACAGTATTAGCTTGATTTCCTGAGGGGCTGGAGCTGGAGATCAGCCACTGATCAGTCAACTAAGCTTAAGTGATGAAACCCCCGTAAAAACTCTGGATACCAAGGCTTGAGTGAATGTCCCTGGCTGGCAACATTCCATGCTATCATCAGACATCAGTGCTGGGAAAGTAAAGCTTTCCATGACTGAATGGGGAGAAAACAACTGGAAGCTCTGAGCTTGGTACTTTCCAGGATTTTGCCCTAGATACTTCTTCCCTAGGTTGATTTTAATCTGTATCCTTGTAATAAACCATAATTGTAATGATAACAGCTTTCAGTAAGTTCTGCGAGTCTTCTGGTGAATTATCAAAACTGAGGGTGGTTTTGGGAACTCCCTGAACTTGCAGTTGGTCTCAGAAGTGAGGATGGTCTTGTGGACTGTGCTCCCTCTAATACCACATCCCCTATATCCTCAATGTCTTCCAAGATCTTCACCCTGCTCTGACTTAAACCTGGCTTTCTTCTAAGAACACTTCTTCTTCTGAAGGCTTCTCAGATAGTGGCTGTTTCTCTCCCACTTTAATGTCTGGACTCAGAGGTAGGATAGGTGCTCTCCATTCTCCTCGTTGCCATTGTGGACCATTCTCCTAGCTGCTTCAAGAAAACCTCCACTTTAAATCTCATGCTGTCACTTTCTGCCACCCACTACCCTTCAATGTTACAATTATTTACTTCCCCATGCGCTAGATTACCCTCATACTACAGTTGACCCTTGAACAATGCAGGGGTTAGGGGCACCAGCCCTCCTTGCAGTCAAAAATCCAGTATAACTAATAGTCGGCCCTCTGTTTACATGGTTCCTCCATGGTTCCAGTTCCATATCCAAGGATTCAACCAACTGCAGATCCTCTAGAAGTGTAGTATTTACTATTGAAAAAAAAAAATCCCAGTATAAGAGGACCTGTGCAATTCAAACCTGTGTTGTTCAAGTGTCAGCTGTAATTACTTTACCTGTTTGGTGAATGTGTGACTTTTGTTAGAGAAGTAGCAACCTGAACAAAATCCAGACCCTGATCTGCACCAGTCAAGACCCCTGTCCAATCTGGGTTCTCCCCACCCCGAGCTGATGCTTCCATAGATCAAAGACCTACTTTCTCTAATGTGATTTTTATTGAGTTCTTTGAGGTAGTTTGATCACATAACACACCAAAGTTTTGGTTTTATATAACTCTGCGTTCTTTTTGACTCCTTAGTCATTTCATGAGATATATCAGTGGTCAAAGACCATTCCTAGGAATATATTTACAACCCATTCATTTTTTTGGTTACACTTCAAACAGTTTTTAAACCCTGCTATGTGCCCAGGAATGTGATTTTTTTTACTTAAGATTCAAAGATAAAAAGAAATTATACTTGTCCTCGGTAAAATCACTGCCCAATCCGGGGCAGGGCAGGAACTTAAATATACATTGTAGCACAAAGTGATACTAAAGCTATCGGACTAAAGCTATTGGAACACAAAGGAGGGAGTTCTGATGGAATCTGTTGGTGGTGGGGAAGTCAAAAATCCCGTGCAGAGTCACTGTGAGAAATGAAGGAAGGTTAAGGCTGTTGCCTTTGACTTTGAAAGAACACTTAGTGCTACCAGTTGGGGCACAGCCAAAGGAGATGAACCTAAAAGTGGGGAAGGAGTGAAATCATGTTAGTCAAAGAAAATGGAGCCTTAAGCCTGAGAAAGAGAATTGGTGTGGAAATGATAGTTGGGTTCAAATGTGGGAAGTGCTGTCTTTCAGGAAGATGAATGTGATTCTTAGCAGCCCCAGACTGCAAAATTTAGAAATTATCAAAAGTATCAGATTGCAAATCATCTGGAGAAGTTTTGTCTCCCTTGGAGTGTCCTAAAATGCAACGACTGCTTCAGGAGGTAATGAGACCTCTGTCACTGGAGAGGCTTAGGGATGGTTTGGACATGTCTTTCAAGGGATGTTTTAAGGAGGATCAACTCATCATTTAGTGATTGGACTAGATGGCTTTTATAGCAGCTTCTGTTTCTGAGGTTCTACACTTCTGTGCCTCTCTTGGCTGTCTGTCATCTGGCACAACCCAGGAAGTAAATGAGGGTGGGGAATATTACTCTTCCAGAGGTACACACTTAGTTTACACAGCCTTTCCTTTCCTCTGTGGCATTTCTTCCCTAATCTACACAGAGCATATGCAATCAGCAAATTTAAAATGTAGAGTTATTTTAATACAGTGGAAGAAAATGTCAACATAAGTAAGATAGAGTAGGTAGGTTTTAAGTTCATAGCCTAACATTATTTAATTAGCTTGGCAGGGATTTAAAGAATTAGCCTCTTGCAGACAATTCCTTTTCACCCTCTCTTATTCACTGGGCTCCTCTATCTGTATCACCAGGGTTCTGAGTGCTGACAACAGAATCCTCTCTGGCTGGTCTAAGGAGAAAATGGCTTTCTTTAAATAGTACAAGCAGGTATTTTATATAAAATATTAAAAAAATAAAAGAAAGATTATCAAAACTCACCCTCTTCACACAGGTGCAACACACTTGTAGAATGTTCTTACTTTATTAGTTTCTTGGGGCTGCTGTAACAAGTTACTAAAACTTGGTGCTTTATAATCACAGAAATTTCTTCTCTTACAGTTCTGGAGGCCAAAAGTCCAAAATTAAGATATTCCAGAGCCACGCTCCCTCTGAAGCCTACAGGGGAGGATCCTTCCTTGCCTCTTCCAGCTTCTGGTGGTTCCTGGTGTTCCTTGGCTTGTGGCCGTATCACTCCAGTCTCCACCTCTGTCTCTACATGGCCACCTTGCCTGCGTATCTTTCTCTGTCCTCGCCTTTTCTTAAAGAGCACTAGTCATTGGATTTAGGGCCCACCTTAAATCAGGATGAATTCATCTCAAGATCCTTACTGATTACATCTGCAAAGACCCTTTTTCCAAATAAGGTCACATTCTGAGGTCTTGGGTGGACCTCAATTTTGGTTAAACTCTATTCAAGCCAGTATTCTTGCCATAACTGAAACTGGGGTCCACACTGAGGACCCTGAATTTCTCTCTCAAGAGCATTCTTCCAGGGCTCCCATTGCCCCTCTTCCGTATTATTCCATTATTCCTCTGTGTTTATGTGAAAAACACATCCTCCTTTGAGATCTGTATCCTGGATAGTCCTTCTTCTTTCCTTTCTTAGCTATTAAAAGATAGACATTTCCAGAGTAGATTTAAAACACCAATGGCAAAATTAGCTATATATTATTTATGAGAGTGTGGTGGTTTTGGACTATGTTAATTTAGCTGAGCTACGACTGTTGCTGTAGGTTGTCAGGGTAAAATGAGCATAAGTGAAGCAGCAGCCATTACTCTGTGAAGGTCCTGGAGGTTAGATGTAGGGAGAGAAGAGACAACAGCTGTCCCTACCCTGATGCATGAGTTCTTAAGTTCCTGCTCTGACAACTGGATGGGTCTGGTTTCAGGAGTCCTGCTTAGTGACTTTCCCAACTTCCTCCAACTCTCTCCCTCAGACTGCTATATTCCCAGCTTCCCCCACCATTGTGGAAGGTATTATAGCTATAATAAACCCTTTAGTCTGTAATATTTATAGAGATTCTACTCCCCTGATTAAATCCTGGCAGATACAGATAGAAACACAACAGCATTCCCCAGTAGCATGTAGATTACATACAGCAGACTTTTGGGGGGTTTTTTGTTCATTGCTGTGACCTTAGAACAGTACCTGGCATAAACTAACTGGTCAATGCATTTTTTTAGAATAAATTTATAATAAGCAGAGTTCAGGAGAAGGTGGTGATGGAGGTTTGAAAATGTTGAGTTGGATATGCACTTAGACCATCTAAGTGAAGGTGTCTAATAGGTAGTTGGTACTCAGGAAATGCCTGGGGTAGGGATAGATATGTGAGTCATCAGCCTAAAGGTAAAGTTGTAGCTGTGATAATGCATGAGATTGCTCTTGGGGAGTGGACAGAGGGAGAAGATGCTTGAGTGTAGAACCCCAGGGAATATCAACTTAAGTGACGTGCAGAGAGGTAAGAGGAAAATTAGACAAGAGAATGTCAAGGAAACATCGGTAGGATAAATCATTAAGAAGGAGAGAATATCAACATTGTTATATGCAATTGGAAAGTCCCTAATATAAGGTCTGAAATGTTTCATTATATCTAGCAAAAGGAGAACAGTGATGACCTTAATAAGAGCAGGTTGATGATAGAAAACGAGATAGCAAGTGCTGATTGTTCTTCCTGAAGTGTTGGCCCTGAATGGAAGGAAGGAGATATGGTGCAAATAAAGGGGCATAGAGGGGCAATGGAGGGTTGTTTTTTCTTTTTTTTAAAATGAAAAGCACAATCTTTTAGAACAGCACACATATTTGTGTGTGTGTGTATAATTAAATATTGCATCTACTGGAATATAGACAACTGAATTGAAATCTGTTATTTACTAGCTGTGAGATGTTGGGCAAGTTACAAAAATCTTTTTATGCCTCAGTTTCCTCATGTTAAATGGAGAGATTCATGTCCTTACTTCATATTCTTGTGAGAATTAACAAGATTTAACTGAATTAAACAAAAACTTAATAAAATGAAATAAGAGAAGATCAATACATGTTATTGGCTGAGATACTTGCTGATGCTAAGGAGGAAAAGCAAAGAGACAGTCCACCACAAAAGAGGGAAAGGGGACAACTTGTGAAGGAATTCCCTGAGGAAGCTGGAGGGCAAGAGATCCAAAGCAAAGCGGGGAATTTGCTTAAGAAAGAGATATGTTTTCCCCCAAGATTAGAGGGAAGGAGAGAAAGATGAGTTTGGTTGTTAATAAGTTTGTGGTGGGGGGTGGGGGGAGACTTCGTGGCGGTCCAGTGGTAGGACTCCATCCTTGCATTGCAGGGGGCACGGGTTTAATCCCTGGTCGGGGAACTAAGATCCCGCAAGCCCTGTGGCATGGCCAAAAAACAAAAACCAAAAAACTTTGGGGAATAGAGTGAATGAACATGAGGGATTTTCTACCTCATGGATGAACTCTGTTTTTTTCTGTGAAACATCAGAGGTCCAGCGAGAGAGAATTAAGGAAAGACAGAATGAAGTAGCGTACTTGAAAGGAGTGGTACTGATTTGAAGTAGCAGTTGTGGGGAATAGGAAAGGTGACTGTGTAGGGATAGATCAAAGTCTTGTCAGGCAAGGTTATGGGTCCAGTTTGAGATGAAAAGCGATTTTCAGTAGTAACAATCCCACGCTGTTGAGGAATTTCTCTAGCCGCCATTCAGCAGCTTGGGTTTAGAGATGGAGAACATGGATAGGATTGGTCAGGGGTGGCGATTTTGCTGGGCAACTGCAGAAGATGAACAGGGAAGCAAGGATGTTGAGAGTGCTAGTAAGAAAGTATCTAGAGTAGTGCATTCTGGGTCTAGTCAGAATAGGGAAAACTGTAAAGTCATGAGGGTCTGACGTTGGAAGTTCTGACCTGAAGAGCATACATGGTAAGACAAGACGTGAACTATCTGGAAGAGCTGATGCTTGTGTTTAGGGCACAGATTTTTCTAAAGTTGGCGAGAAATCCTTCCTGCCATTTCTGGTGCTTCCTTTCCTTCGAGGTTGTGTCAAGCTCCAAGGGTATTTCACACCCGCATCTGAAGTATCTGGAGACTCTTCTGGACCTTGGTTGTTGGTCTACATTTGTTACAGCTCAATCATCCAGGGACCAGCTTTCACAGGCCACTATTCGGCTGCTCCCATGCTTGTTCCAGGTACAGAACTCATGGATGAGACTGGTAGCCCTGGGTCTACACTCAAGCCTCCCCGCTATGGGATGTGGCCAATGACTTCAGGGTCCTGCCATACTTGTAGAGTTCTTCCAGGGAGCAAAGTCAAGAGGCTCTCTATCTTTGGAACCCACAGACCTCTCCCTTGCCCTGACCCCATCATGTTGTCAGGGAGCTCCTTTTATTCTGGAGGAATATTTCTTCTCAAAATGTGTTCTCTCAGTTGGCCTAAGCCCTACAGAATAAAAGCCTGGAAACCAGCCACATACCACACTGAGGCAAGAACCTAACAGTGTGTTGCCTATTGAGCTGGGGAAATAAAGGGATAAAACATTCATTCAAATCTAAAAAGAAAAGAAACAACAAAAACCACTCACATAATATTTTAAAGGATGCACTTAGTTTGTTTACTATACTGCGTGGGAAAAAGGATATATATATATATATATTTTTTTTTCACTCAAGAGTATGAAAAAATTCATTCACTGGGAGAAAGGACTGAGTCATTTGTATGCGGAATTCACCTCTGAAAATGGCAGAAAGGGTAGTGTCTGTACTAGAACCAGCACCAGTGGCCTTTTTATCCTGTTTCTCAATTCCAGGAAAAAAAAAAAAAATCCACAAAACTGCAGTTGTTAAACTGGGCATTAAGGACACCTCCATATGTTAGTAGGAGTTAATCAAACTTTGGAGAAGACATTGCATCTTAAATCCTGTTACAGAGTTCTTTCTAGAGATCATCTATTTAAAAAAATTAACTGGAATTTTGATAGCACCATGTTGTTGCTGCTTGATACAAACAAGTGATTTGATGGGGCACAATGGTGTTCGTTATCCAGATTTCTGCAATAATATCAGATTTCTGCAATAATATCATGTCTCCCCAAATAAAACAAACTGTTTCAAAAATATCCCTTATATACATTTTTTCATTTCTTCTTTTATCATGCTTATAGAGAACTGCAGTGTCAAAGCCTGCCCTGAGGGGCCAAATCAAGGTATTATGCATCAGTGGAAACCAGGAATTACTGACAGTGTACATAGTGGCAGTGGCCTGAGATTACTCTGTCATCTATGTCATCTAATTCCCCTCTAGAGACACAAGGTCTTATCCCATCCACACCCAGCTCCCCTCCCCAGACACACTCGGACACCTCTTGTATTCTCTGACAAGACAGAGCAATATTTCATCAGTTCTCCCTAGCCACTCAACCCTGGTTTTAATATAGCTGGAATATTTTGAGTAGCTTTATCAAGATGTAAACCTTATCATCAAGGCTTAGTTCAAAATTTAAGTTGTTCCAGCTGTCAGGCGAAATACAACTATGTCAAATCCAGAACTTCTCTGTAGAAGTTCTCAATGTTAAAATCTCCCTCTGGTGGATTTTAAGAGCATGTGTTCTCACAAAGAGATTTGGATAGAATTTTCCAAGAAAATAAATAGGTGCTAAAATGTTGCAGGTGTGAAAATCACATCTAAGAATCTCTAAGTTTAGAGGTGATAACATAGCAATTAAACTTTTACCATCAAAAAATAATAATTCCAGTGCTAAAGTAGAATTGTTTTGGACAAGTGTGAATATTGAACTTTAAAATTTTGTTCTCTTATGTGACTACCCCAAGTGAGTTAAGGCATCTTTATGAACTGAAAATGCTGATTTCCCACTTCATTGTTTAGTGAAGAGAAGCATGACGTTTCAATTAGGAAAGAATGTGCCCCTATCTGGATGAATCTGGCATCTGTATATTCTCAGCTTTGTTACAGCTGTCAGTCAAATCAGTCAAGGTCCAAGTGCCAAGCCCTTAGACCACTTAAAATGTACATGCACTTGCTTTAAAGAAGAAACACTTATTTATCTTTTAATTGATTTTGTTTCAGCAGCAATCCCTCTCCCTGTCCTGGGAATACATTTTGGCTGTAATTCTGTGGAGTCAGTACAAATTTCAAAGCAGCTCCCAGTCCTTCCCCTCTATCAAGCGACTCTGCTGACCCACTGCTTGGTATACGTTTATCTGAGGTAGGGCAAAAGTAAGCCATGACAAGAACACAGGAATACGGCAGGAAAAAAAAACTACACAGAAATTCTCATGCAAAACGAAGTGCTAAGCTGCCTGCAGTGCTGACCATTACACGTTTACAACTGAAAAATGGAGGTCAGCAGTTAATGAAAAATGCATTTTCTTTGGCACAGATATATCAATGGCTCAGTCTTAAATTGTTTGCAATAATGTTTTATTAAGGCTAATTTTTTTCAAAACACATTGTTCTAAATTTCTAACCAAGGGCACATTTGGTTTTTTTCAAATGATTAGGCAATACAAATAAAGGGGGAAAATGAAGTAATTGTTGGACTCATTGAGGAGAACATAAATAACAAAAATGACAGATTTGCCTTTTATGTAACTTCTTTACATCCAAAACCATCTTTTTATTGAGTGAGTTCTGTAAGAGATAAGACCACAGAAGTGTGGAATGGTCGTTAAGAGGATACGCCCTCTGCTAGATTGCAAAAACAAATCTGAGCTCTGACTTTTTTAGCTGTGTGACCTGAGCCTCTTATCTAACCTCTCTGTGCTTTGATTTCTTCATCTGCAAAATGAGGGTAGTAAGTAGAAACTTCCTCATAGTGTGGTTGGAAGTTCAATACAACAAAACTGAGTGGAAAGTCTTAATACACATGGATCTCATAAATTTTTGGTTCACTTTCAGATATTAACAGTCTCATTTTCAGACATTATAAAAAGCAATTCTTTCTAAATTGAAACGTTAATTTCTGATTCAATTTAAAGCTCCCTGTCCCTGTACCAGCTTCAGCCTGACCCATGCTTGGATTCTACAGTAAGGAAGAGGCGAGTGGTTGGATTCTTTATTATTTCTTCTTTTTAAAAATTTTTAAATTGAAGTATAGTTGATGTACAGTATTATATGTTACAGATGTACAACACAGTGATTCACAATTTTTAAAGGTTATACTCCATTTATAGTTAATATAAAATATTGGCTATATTCCCTATGTTGCACAATATATCCTCGCAGCTTATTGGAGTCTTTATTATTTCTCTACATTATTTTCCCTCACTCCTTTTTTCTGCCTTTGGCACCTGTGAGGGAGAGGGAAGGGCCTTAAGGGACAGGAAGGCTCTTCCTTGATTGGCAATTATAACTGTGCATGGGTGACCTCTGGGAGTGGCTCTTTCTCTTGTGGAATTCCTTGGTATGTTCTTCAGCATCACCCCCATGCCTTTCTAGAGACTTCCCCTGTGCCCTTCTCTGGCCCAGCAACCTCTACCAGCTGGTCTTGCTCCCCCCCAGCCCCTCCCCCTGGTACACGAACTTCCTGCTGAGGTCATCTCACTCCGCCAGGCAACCTGAGTCCCTCCAGGTGCTCCCACCTGTCTGCCTGCTGTGCTGTCCATTCCAGCTCACAGGAAACACCGCCTCTGCCCCACTTTGAGCTTTTTCCAATTGTAGTCTTTCCTCTTCACTCTGTCATCAGAAGTTCTAGCAGGTCTCTTGCTCACCTTAAGATTTTCCAAATAAGAATCAGGCACTGTCTCTGTGCTTACCAACCTCAGGGGACATCTGACAAGCTCTCCAAGTGGTTTTATAGAAGCCCCCATGCTTTATTGACTGGGTAGGAAGTCACTTTCCATCTTCCGTGGGAGGGAAAGTGCACAGCACTCTGACAACTCTCTCTAAGGAAATAATCTCCCTCAATCTTACTTTCTACTCTTAAATATAGAGTGGAAGTGGGTGATGGGCTGAGAGAGGGGGACCAGCACCTCTGTTTAGAATTTGAAAACATTTTCTGGGAATCCCCTGGTGGTCCAGTGGTTAGGACTCCCCGTGTTTCTACTGTGGGGGGATGGGGGGAAGAATGAAGCCCAGGTTCCATCCCAACTACAGTTATCTGCTTGGGGTCTTGGAGGTCTCACTGGAAATTGAGACAAAAAGAAAGGTTATAGTAAACTCAGACTGTGCCTGTGTAACAACTGGGTTATTTGAAGCAATGAATACAGTGGTGCGTTCAAATCCTTATGATGTGGATGGACTGGATTGACTTTGGCATGATGTTGATAGAAGTGATTAACATTTTAGAGTTATTTTAGCTGAATGTGTGACATGCACTAAAAGCCTGTGGTGGAACACAGTTCACAGAGCTGAATTATGAAACTGTGTAGGCAGGAGGGAAAAGAAAGGATAGGTAACATGCACATAGTAACTGCTCAGTAAATATTTCTTAAACTGAATAAGTGCGTGCTAGACCTACTGTATTATGTTCTTGAGCAAGAGGCAAAAACAAAATTGTTCTTTTGACTGATTAAAAAATAATGTTACATTGTAATTCATACTTTAGACATTATTTTATATGGGTATCCCCTGCATACTGAAAGTTCGATTTATGCCACATCCCTTTTATGAAAGGCCTGCATTAGTAACTGTTTTTGCTAAGGGAAAGAAATCCAAAGAGGATTTTTGCTTCTACGAAAAAAAGCAAAAAGCAAAAATAGCAGTCGGCGTTTGTTTTGCAATGAATGATTATATATAGAGGCACCACGCAGCTGAAGTAGGGAGAGAGGCATAGCCAAGGTCCTTCCCCAGAACTACATTCAACATATCAGCATCAAGTACCATAGCTTTGAAAAGTGTCTGTGAGCATCTGTGTTTTATCTTGACTTATTTTGCGTATCTGTTAGCAAAATGCGTCCTAAGGTAATTGCTTCTTTGCTTTATGCCATTTCTGCTTATGAAAGGTTTCAAAGGAATGCTCTACTTCCAGATAGCAGGGGAATCCTGTGATACTAAATACTTACATAATGCTTACCACATGCGAGACACAGCTCTAAACACTTTGAACATATTTAGTTCTTTTAACAATCCTGTCAGGTAGATGCATTATACTTCACAAAAGAAACGGAGGCACAAACAGGTCAAATAATCTGCACAAGGTTAAATTCATGGAAAATATGTAATTTAAACTCAAAAGTTTGGCAGTAGACAACTATACCATGCTTTCACAAACAATATGATTTTTTTTTGTAATTTACATGACAATAGCGATTCCTAGAGGTGGGCATAGCAGACTCAAGCACACTCAAGAGACCACATGGCCATGGGGCTATAGGGGTTTCTGGAAGAAAGTAGACTACTCCAGCTCCTGTTTTAGTTCCTTCTATCACCTTCTATTGGATACATTTTGTTTACTATTTAATTTGCATCACAACATGTTAATTTCTAGAATAAATTTATTACTGTTTCTCTGAAAGCAAAAATAATTAAGGAGAAAATAAATTAGCAAATGCCCCATTAAATAGACCAGACACTTTATGGCCTGGAGTCTTTTCTTTTTTTTAAATGAAAAAAAAAAAGCTTTTATCACTTTTATTTAAAAGCAATACACACTCATGGCTGAAAAATTAGAAAATCTCTGTGTACAAAAGGGAGATGTCATCCATTACACAGCTGCCTCATGATAACCACTTTTAATATCTTAGTAACTGCCCTTTCAGACCTATGCAGACCTATGCTCGTTTGGGGTGTGTGTGTGTGTGTGTGTGTGTGTGTGTGTGTGTGTGTGTGTGTGTGTGTGTGTGTGTGTGTGTGTGTGTATTGGGTCATATAGCTTTGAAATAGGCTTTTCACACAGCAATGTTTTGAATATGTTTCTGTGTCTATAAAAATTCATCAGCAACATCAGTTTTAGAGTTTAATTACTGTTCTGTTGTATTAAATACAAGAAATATGCCTCCTTTGCCCCATCCAGTTTTTCACTGTTAAAGGTGTGACAGGCGATTGTTTACTGGCAAATTTGGGACCCAGATGTTAACCACATTTCCATAACACCTCACCCCCTATCGTTCTTCCAAGGGCCTGAGCCACCTTTTGTGCTGTTACTTCTTTGCTTCAAGGGTTATTTATGTAATAGTTTGCTTTGCGACTAGAGGAGGAGCAAAATTTCATTTTGAAATGGGGAAGGGCCAAGGGAACGGGCAGAAAAGGAAACAATGGCTGGTACCACATCCTCTCTGCATATTCTCAGTGGCCTGGGTCGAACATCTGTGCTCAGAGTTCTCCCAAAGACCCAATTGTTTTGTTTGGTTGGCTTACCTTGAGGGTTATAAATCCAGCTTAGGATCTATTAATAAAATATGCCCTATCAGGCTTCCCTGGTGGCGCAGTGGTTGAGAGTCCGTCTGCTGATGCAGGGGATACGGGTTCGTGCCCCGGTCCGGGAAGATCCCACATGCTGCGGAGTGGCTGGGCCCGTGAGCCATGGCCGCTAAGCCTGCACGTCCGGAGCCTGTGCTCCGTAACGGGAGAGGCCACAACAGTGAGAGGCCCGCGTACCGCAAAAAAAATAAAAATAAAAAATATGCCCTATCATCTTACCTTCGTTAGGACCTGGTAAAATTTGAATGTAGACTCCGGCACTCCTCACGAGCTCTGCACTGGAATCTGCCCACTTCAGTTTCCACCCCTGGCTCTGTCCTGCACAGTGAGCAGCCTCATGTACAGAGTAGAGACACCTTGGCCTCCCCTCCAGCCTAGAGGTGTCTGTATCTGCTCTGCAGTCGGCCACACTGGGCCTGGAAGTGGGCTTGGGACCCCTGGGCAGGGAGTGACAGGGGCTGTGCTCTCTAGGAGGTGCTGAGTCAACTGAATCACTAATTATTCCTTTTTTTTTTTTTGGCGGTACGCGGGCCTCTCACTGTTGTGGCCTCCCCCGTTGCGGAGCACAGGCTCCGGACGCGCAGGCTCAGCGGCCATGGCTCACGGGCCCAGCCGCTCCGCGGCATGTGGGATCCTCCCGGACCGGGGCACGAATCCGTGCCCCCTGCATCGGCAGGCGGACTCTCAACCACTGCGCCACCAGGGAAACCCCTGAATCATTAATTATTTACATCTGAGACTTTGTTAATTCCAGTATGAGTTTTGCACTACCACCAATGAGAGAAACATGTGATGATTGAAAACCAGAATTTTGTTTTTGCCCAGAATTGCTATAGTAGCCAGTTGCATATAAAGTGTGATTACAGAAGACAACACTAAGCCCACGTGTCCTGCAACGTGCCAGAACCTTCCCTTTCCCACCAAGCCCCTTCCCCAACTAGGCTGCCTTCCTCTTTCCAGTCCCTGCTGTCAGATATACTCATTTGCACACAGTTCTGGTCCGAAGCAGATCCTCGTTTTCATCTGTTTTTAAGTCTCGGCCGCGAGAAACCAGCAGCACGCCACCACCCATCTCGTGGACGAGTTCAGGCGTCCCGTGCTCTTCCCTGGCAGATAATCCAGAGCACGCATGGTTGTGCCTCACCACTCAGGAAGGAGTTTTCCCAGTTCACTGAGAAGGAGAAGAAATGCATTGTTCAAGGGTTCTCAGTTTCAGAACTGGCTTTTACACATGTTGAACTCCTGGCCTTTTCCTCCCTTATCTGCTTACAGGTGCCAGTGTAACATGGACCATAGCCCCAGAGGAGAAACCTTGCAAAGACAGCACTCTACAGAGGCTGTTGTTTCCCTAATCTACTTTCCTAGGGCTCGGAAAGCTCAACTGAAATAGTCAGCGGGATCCACCAGGTTCAAAGAGCAGTCTAGATGAGATCTAAAGGTGTTCTCTAAATTATTGTGACGTTAGGAAGCAAAAAATAAATAAGTAAAAAGGAGGGATGCAGGGGTGTAACTGAAGTGTGCCTGGCACCCCTGCTTCACACGTGCTGCTAGAACTGAAGTTACAGTACTCGCTAACCTTCACATCCTCCGGGGCTGCTCTTTCATCATCACGTTCCCTGCCCTTTTGATCTAATCTAGGTCAAATACACCCACCCCTCCAGCACTCTCTGGTCTCTTGCCCCTACTTGTCTTCTTAGAACTTACCACTAAATGCAGTTACATTACCCATGTGTCCATCTGTTGACTCTCTTTCTGCCTCACTAGAATTCCGCTGGAAAGTAGTTAATCTTTGCAACTGCATCTCCAATGCCTAGAACAGTGCCTGCCAGAGTGGGCACTCAATAAATATTTGTTAAATTAATGAACAAATTACTCAGTTTTGATTAAAAACACAGCATTATTCATACATAATGAAATTCTGATATTAATTTCCAGTTCTTTCTCACTAAGAAATGGGGACCATAAGTGACGATATACAATTATGTAATTATGTCAGTATTCTACTATAGTCTGAATATTTCTTCTATGAATTTTTTAAAAAATCATAGGATATAGTATCAGAAACCAGTGTTCTGGCTAATTGCATGAGCAGTGAAATTTCAGTTCATCCAGGCAGCTGTCAAAGAATGGTGACTTCCTGATCAGGCCAGGTGGTCCCACCTGGACTGTGCAATCTTCTCACCTGCTTCTCCCAATAGGAAATAGGGGTAGGCATTCTCGCTGCTTCCTCAAGGTCAAAGTGAAGTACCATCCCTTCCCCACTCCTGCCCCAGCAACTGCCTAAAGAAAGGAGAGAGCAGAGGCAGGGCACAGTGTAGGTGGTGAGGTTGCCAGTCCTCAGGAGGAGGGAGTGAGCTGGCAATCCAGCCATTCCCTTCCTGGACCACTCTCGGTGGTTCTGAGTCCACCACCCATGGCCCATTCTTCCTGCTTCCAGCAGAAGACAGACATGTAAGCAACACAGACATGCCACTGACCAATTCCAACTTAATTGTGGAAAGGAGAAAAGACCAACATTTAAGTTGCTTCCTGTCATCTAAGTAAAGCAGTGTTTTGGCTGATGGAGCACGTGCCTAGGCAGGTGTTATGATGGCTACATAGATTTAAATCTCTAATTATATGCCTTTTGTTTTTAAATTAAGAATAAAACGTTTTATATCTTAAAGAAGGCTACATAGCTTTCACCTACAAAATGGCTTTACTTTCCACACCTGGCCCTTTGCTGGCTTTGGGTTGTTCCTTAACTGGTGAAGCTGACTGACAGATACAGCCCACTCCAAAGGAACAGCCCTCTCTCAAAGAATGGGTGATTTGTTGTAAATGTTTAGACACTCTGCTCAAAAATCAGTCAAAAGAAACAAAATTATGATTTTGTGCCTTTGAAAGCTTTTTTTTTTTTTTTGTAGTTTCTGCTAAAAAGAAAAATGCCACCAAAGTGCATTGAAACCAATGCAACCAATCTTGAAATCCTTGACTAACAGAGACTACATTACAGAAGAATGTATTACTGGGCGGGACTACTCAAAATAATACAGGTAACGTGTGGCTGCTTTTGTTTTATTTTTATTTATCCATCAATAATAGTGAAAACTTTTCTGTATGTGTTGAATTCTTGTTCTCAGAAATATCATTTAGTAGTAGAGAATCCATAGAGATAAATGGGAGTTGTTGCACCATGTGTGTTTTTTGAAAGCACAAAAAAAGACGCTGTCCTGCTGTTTCACAGAGAGGCAATAGGAAAATCAGTGAGCTAGGGCGGGTTTGCTGAGATTGGTGATGAACTGAACCACACGCCATCAGGGCTCTTGTGAAGCGATGGGGCATCATTGGGAAATGAGGTCCAGGATTGTTCCTTAGCCCTATAGCTACCTTTGCACTCTGGTGACGTTCTTTTTTTTTTTTTTTTTTAACATCTTTTTGGGGTATAATTGCTTTACAATGGTGTGTTAGTTTCTGCTTTATAACAAAGTGAATCTGGTGACTTTCTTATTAGGCTGTCATCATGTTAACTGCTTAATGACAGGTGGCCCTTGAGTGACATATACCTCTGCTGTGGGTCATATTGCTGAGCGGTGCCCACCCCTCATAGCCAGTTTGGTCCCATCTTCCAAGACAGTTGTGTGTAAACACAACTCTGATGATGCCAGTGCAGAGTATGTTCCAGGAAGCATTCCCTTTAATTCCTGGCCCCAGCCAGCCCTTTACCACTGACATGGATTAAAGGAGCTCATTTGAGGATCACCATAGGATCCAACTGGAAAAAAACACATTAGTAATGATTTTGACAGAAGCAGAGTTTGAGTTCCTGTTAATTACTATTTTACCAAACCAACTGGGACATAGGGCTGCAGTGAGAAAGAAATGATCTTCCACGTATAATGGTTTTCACACTGCATGATACTAGTAAATAACTATCATTAGCTACTAAAGTATGTACTACCCATTTTCCAGAGCCCTTTCTCTGCCAGTAAATTTAAGACCAGGAATGATCAATGAATGAATCATCGGCATGATCACTGTTGATATAGGATATGCAGATTGAAATTATTCAGAAGATTGAAATGTATAAGGAATTATTACAGATGGTGATATTACACAGATATCAAAGCTCTTCTTGCAAGAGGCCCAAAGTTCATTTCTTTGTGCCTAAATTTTATGGGTTAGAAAAAAGAAGGTACTATCCATGGGGTGCCTTGGGAAAGTAGAACAAGGAGGTATCGCGCAATTTTCCAGGTTCTGTGCTAGGTGTTGTGGGTATAAAGATAAATAAAATATAGCCCCTGTTCTGGACAAGCTTACAGATTTAGAAGTGAGGACAGACAAGTACACACACACACACAAATCACAGCACAGTGTGATAAACACAGTAATCAAAGTGTACACCTGGTACATGATAGCACAGGGGAGTGTAGCTTGTAGGAGAGAATTGAGGTGGGGGAAGAAAATCAGTCTGCCTAAGAATCTGCAGCTTCCTAAATTAGGACTTTCATTCTCCCCTTCTTGAAAGCCATCTTCTATCTTCTCTTATATGGAGAAATATTCAGATCATAGAGGCATAGGAAAGATAGTAACAGAAGAAGAGAGAAATGAGGGACAGCTAACTGTCTTGGAGAAAACAAGCTCATTTTAAGCTTTTCAAGGCTTTCAATACATAATTAACTACATTAGCGTTCTTGTCTCTTTAAGAAATGCTTATATTAAATTGAAGTCTGAGAGGAAGGCAGATTCCTAACTGAGCTCCTGCCCTTAATATAATTTTAAAACAGCTGCAACTCCAATCATATGTTGTTTAGCCCAGAAACATGCTGCCTTTTTCTTGGTTGTTTTCCTTTGTTCATGCATTAGTTCACAGATGCAATGTTAAAAAATACATGGCTGAAAAGATTTGATAACACTGCATGGCTCATAGCCATCTCAATCTCCCTTTTTATTGAAGAGAAATTCACATGACATAAAATTCATAATCTTAACCATTTCGAAGTGTACAATTCAGTGGCTTTTAGTACATTCACAGCATTGTGCAACCACCACCACTATCTAATTCCAGAAATTTTCATAAACCCCCCAAAAAACCCCATACCCATGAAGCACTCGTTTCCCATTCCCTCTCCCCCTCAACCCCTACCAACCTCTGAGCTGCTCTGTCTCTATGGATTCGCCTGCTCCGGATGTTTCATATAAATGGAATCATGCAATATGTGACTTTTGTGTCTGGCTTCCTTCACTCTGTGTAACGTTTTCAGGGTTTGTCTATGTTGTAGTGCGTTTTGAAACTTCATTCCTTTTTATGGATGGATCATAAAAAGATAGACCACATCTTGTTTATCCATTCATCAGCTGATGGATATTTGGATTGTTGATCTCTTTGGCTACTATGAATAGTCCTGTTATGAAGATTCATGGACAGTGTTTCGTTCAAATACCTATTTTGGTTTTGGGGAGTAAATACCTAGGAGTGGAATTGCTGGGTCATATGGCGATTCTGTTTAACTTTTTGAGGAATCATCAAATATTCTAAAGTTGCTGCATCATTTTTTATGCCCACCAGCAACATAAAAAGGTTCTAATTTCTCCATATGCTCAACATTTGTTATTCTTCTTTTCCTTAAAAAAAATTATTATAGCCACCCTAGTGGATGTAAAGTAGCATCTTATTGTCAGTCTCTTTTCATGGATTAAAAATTCATCATAGAAACCACTTCACAAAGAAACAAAAAAGCATGCTCACATCAGGTCTTAAGTTTTCTTCTTTTGTATATGAGGCTACCAGTAAATTGAGAGGAGATTTTCCTAAAATGAGCTGCAAAATAAACATATGAGATCCTGAACAACAGAGCTGTGCTTTACTGGCTCCCATCACCCACTCCCCCTGGAGCAACCGTGATCAAAGCCAAGGCATCTAGATGATGACTGTTGAAATGTCACCCCCCTGAGGAATAGCCAGGTGTCCTTAGTCAGTGACTGGCAAAGAGGCATTTAAATCATTACGAGGTTTGGCTTGTTAAAAGCTCTGCTGGGGAAAAAGAAGCCAGTTTTTAAAAAACCTGATGAACATTCTTTTTTTTTTTTCTCCATATGCACTGTATTTTTTAAGGAAAATGAAATACAACTAACCACGAATTCCACATCCTACTTAAAGTAATTTGTTGAGATAAAGCAATGGGTTAAGCAGCTTGGGTCTTAGGAAATTTCAGATTTCTTCCCAGCACATTTCTCATTAATAATTCAGTGTCCATTGCACACATTCCTGTGACAGTCTGTCATCTTTTCTTTTATCTCTGATTGCTATAATCAACACACTACAAAAGTTATTCTTTTGCTTTGAGGAGCACTTAGTTTTGAGAACTAAAGCACATACATGCAAATGATACCCAGATAAAGCAAGGGGGAAATAGAAATTTTAATTTTTTTTTCCTTCCAATTTCTGCATCCATTTCTGCATTCTGGACTGTCTGGTACAAATATCCTCGATGAGGAATTTAGTTTCTGTTTAGGTTTGCGTCTTCTTAGTGTAAACTGTACTGATGAGAGGGAAGCTGAGACTCACAGCACAGTGGGTGCTGCCTGGCTGAGAGGAAGAACTAACAAAAACTGACACAAAGCTTAGGCTTGAAAGAGGCCCCGCAGCACTAGGCTGCTGAAGGTCAGTCTTCCTGGGAACCTGCACGGTTCAGACAAAGACTTGAAGGGATCTTGAAAAGAATTGGGGAGCTGGATGGAGTGATTCTTCTTTGGACTGGAAGGATTGGAAAGCCAAAGGGAGCCCAGACTAGGGATGGTGGAAAGTCCTAGAGATCCTTAAAAACCATGATAATTGAACTTTTTTTTTTTTAAACACAGTAACTGTTCAGTTCCTAAATGAAGTCAGTGAGCTTTAGGCATGCCTACATTGATTTTTGTGTCTTAAAAGTTTAGGCACCTGGCACACATCCAGGGGCCTCAGAAAAATGCAATCTTAAGTATTTCACAGAGAGACTCGAAGGTCTTCCTGATGTTCCTGGAGTTGGTGACAGGTCTGATCACCTGCCGGTCCCGACTGGCATCCCTGCTCTCCCAGGCCTATACACTCTCCTCCCCCGGGGCCCACCAATTCTCCCGGGTACAAAGTACATCAGGGATGCGGGCGGAGCCTTTCCAAGCGGCGCAGCCGTATCTATACCCAGCGAACACCTAGATGGATTTCCAATACCGCGCCTGGCACGTTTGGGAGGGGAGGGGGCGGGGAGGGGGAGGCGGGGGAGCCTCGGGCTCCTTCTGTGCCCCCAGGCGCGCGTCCTCCTTTCTAAAGTCGATTTTCCTCTGGGAGACGCAGTGGGCTCTGGGCACTACAAGCTGTATTAAGAGATTCGCGATGATTTTCTCAGGCCTCCGAACACTCCCTCCCTCGAAGAGCCGCCTGCGGGGTTGTAACGCAGGAGTCCCTAACGCACAGTTGCTGTCCTTCTTCCTTGTAATGTTCGCGGCGTAGGGTCAGTTTCCGCGACTCTTCAGAGTAAATCTGAGTGGGCGCCTGTGCTGGGGTCCCGCCCAAGGAAAGGAGTGGGACCGCACGAAGAACGTCACCGCGCTACCAGACCTCACAGGCACTTTGCACGGGCCATCTACGCGTCGGTCTGGAGGTAGCGTGCCCTGGGTAAGGACTTCCGCAGCGGTTCTCAGGAGCAGAGCAGGCGGGGGGGGGGGGAGTTTGGGGTCCCGGACGACTGGACGGGAGTGGGTCCCCCAGGGTGGGGCAGCAACTGAGGGAAACGGAGATGAACTCCAGACATCCGTGCCTAGGGTCTGCTTCAGTCTTTGCTTTGGATAGAAGCAGGGTGAGATGGGACAGAATCTCCACCTTTGTTTCCCATCCACCCTTCATGAAAGCGGAGAAACTCCCCAGGTCCCCCTGAAGGGGATGGGTAAAGGGGTGCTGCAGGGGAACCCCAGAAGCAGCTGCTCTAGTCGATCGGAGCTCAAAACTGGGAAAGAAAAAATTGGGCGAGGGGTGATAAGCCACCTATATCGCCTACCTCCCTCTCTTTCTCCGCCCCCCCCCCCCATTTTCGTAGCTGCTGACGCGCGGGTGGTGCCTATTAATCATTCACCAGCCCACAGCCGCGGCAGTTAATGGCTGTGCCGCGCGGGGCCCTAGTCTCCCGGCACGTTCGCGTGTGCCCAGGTGCCCTGGAGCGGCGAGCGGCTGCGCGCAGGCAGCCGCTGGGCGATGCGCTCCGCCGGCGCCGGTGGAGCCGCGCTCCCTGCAGTCTCTGAGCGCTTACCCCAGGCGCCCAGCGGCTGTGAGCTGCGGGCGGACGGCCGGGGTGCCAAGTGACAGCGCAAGCGGCGGGGGCGCCAGTAGAACTCCCCAGCCCTGGCAGCCCCATCGGCCCCCATGTTGTTCCCCAATGGCACCGCCTCCTCTCCCTCCTCTCCTAGCCCCAGCCCAGGCAGCTGTGGCGAAGGCGGCGGCAGCAGGGGCCCCGGGGCCGGAGCAGCAGACGGGATGGAGGAGCCGGGGCGAAATGCGTCCCAGAACGGGACCTTGAGCGAGGGCCAGGGCAGCGCTATCCTCATCTCTTTCATCTACTCCGTGGTGTGCCTGGTGGGGCTGTGTGGGAACTCCATGGTCATCTACGTGATCCTGCGCTACGCCAAGATGAAGACGGCCACCAACATCTACATCCTCAACCTGGCCATCGCCGATGAGCTGCTCATGCTCAGCGTGCCCTTCTTGGTCACCTCCACGTTGCTTCGCCACTGGCCCTTCGGCGCGCTGCTCTGCCGCCTCGTGCTCAGCGTGGACGCAGTCAACATGTTCACCAGCATTTACTGTCTTACTGTGCTTAGCGTGGACCGCTACGTGGCCGTGGTGCACCCTATCAAGGCAGCACGCTACCGCCGGCCCACCGTGGCCAAGGTGGTGAATCTGGGCGTGTGGGTGCTATCGCTGCTCGTCATTCTGCCCATCGTGGTCTTCTCGCGCACGGCGGCCAACAGTGACGGCACGGTGGCCTGCAACATGCTCATGCCCGAGCCCGCGCAGCGCTGGCTGGTGGGCTTCGTGTTGTACACTTTTCTCATGGGCTTTCTGCTGCCCGTCGGGGCCATCTGCCTGTGTTACGTGCTCATCATCGCCAAAATGCGCATGGTGGCCCTCAAGGCCGGCTGGCAACAGCGCAAGCGCTCAGAGCGCAAGATCACCCTGATGGTGATGATGGTGGTGATGGTGTTTGTCATCTGCTGGATGCCTTTCTATGTGGTGCAGCTAGTCAACGTGTTCGCAGAGCAGGACGACGCCACGGTGAGCCAGCTGTCGGTCATCCTCGGCTATGCCAACAGCTGCGCCAACCCCATCCTCTATGGCTTCCTTTCAGACAACTTCAAGCGCTCTTTCCAGCGCATCCTTTGCCTCAGCTGGATGGACAACGCCGCCGAGGAGCCAGTCGACTACTACGCCACGGCCCTCAAGAGCCGCGCCTACAGTGTGGAGGACTTCCAGCCTGAGAACCTGGAGTCCGGCGGCGTCTTCCGTAATGGCACCTGCACGTCCCGGATCACTACTCTCTGAGCCCGGGCCAAGCAGGGGCTTTGTACCAAGAGAAGGGGAGGATGAGGAGAAAGGAAGGCCGGGTGCGAGAGGTGAAAGTATCCCAGGAGTCAGGGTGCAATGGGGAAAGTGGGGCTAGGACACTGTGTGCTTCTGGTGGAGACCCGGGAAAGGCGCGCGACAAAGGTGGAATTGGACGCTTTGCGTATAAACTGGGAAGACTAGCGGGCCCCCTTCTCCTCTTTCGCTTCTTTCTCCCCTGCGATTGCACTTCTGCATCCCTCTTCGCCCCTCCCTTGGCAATTTCGGTCTTTCTTTACGCCCCGTCCTACCGGTGCAGATCGTGAACTTATTAACGTCGCCAGCTGAGCCTGACCCTCAGCCCCGCCAGCCGTCGTTTCTGTTTAAGCTGAGCCACGGTTACCGCCACGGGTTTCCCTCGGGAAAACCCAGCTGGCCCTCAGCCGCGCCTTGCAGGGCCCCTCGCTCGCCAGATTCTGCTTGATGCCTCTAGCGGAGTCTCGAGAACCACCACTCTCCCTTTCTGCAGCCCTACTTCAAAGGAAGTCAGTCTTGAGAAGGATCTCGGCAGCTGGTCCTTTCTCCCACCCTCGGGTGAAAGGAAGGTGCGCGCTTCGCCGAGCCCCTCCGCCCCTCCCACTCCACCCAGAGCGGAGCCAGGTGCTTAGTAAAATCGGTCCCGCGCTTCGAACCCCAGGCATCCCGCAGTCCTTATTCAAAGCCCACTTTGGAGCAAAAAAGGAGCTGAGAACAAGCGACTAGGGGTTTTTAAAAGATTCCGGGCTTTGGTGGGGGAGGAGGGCTTGTAATGGAAGCCCCCCTCCCGCCCGGCTCACAAACGGCTCTTTTAGTTTCAGAGACCAAGAGCTAGGCACTCCCGGGGCGCTGGTCTGCATTAGGCCAGGAAGGACAGGGCGCACTTTCCCCGGGGGCCGCCCGGGAGCTTGGCTGCAGCTCCACTAGGCTTTCTCCTTCACCCAAGCTTCTGGAGGTGCACATCCAAGAGTAACGACAGGCACCGGGCCGGGACCTCAGGTGACGTCTTCCCAGTCTCGGCCGATCCCGACCGCGTCGCCGCCACCTGCAGGTAGAGGGTGCGGTCTGCCCGACCCCTGAGGGCTGCTGCCTTTCAAGCGGTGCCTAATAGGTTATTTTCTTGCTTAACATATTTATTTATTTTATTTGTGGTGTTTGAAAAAAATGTGTCTCTGCTTTCCTTTTCTCCACTTGCCTAGCCCAGGGCCTCTTCTTCGGGACACTGGCGATGGGGCGGACGCGGAGGTAGCAGTGGGGAAGGCTCTCTCCCCAGGGTCCCGTCCAAGCCTCTCTGTGCTAGGCCCTCTTTTCTTATCCTTTCCTCTAGCCTTTCTATTTTTGCTTGTGTTCAGTGAAGTTTGGAGAGTTTTCCGTACTTTTCTTATGTAGTCTCTTGTTTGTCTTATAATAAATAAATAACGTGGGTTAGCCTTCTCCCATGCAGAGTGGAAAGTCCCGAACTCCTAGCTTTCAACATCACCCTACATATGATTTGAATATATACTATATTCAAATAATATATACTGTATTCAAATCATAATATACTCACATACTATATATATATATTTATTTATCTTGCTCCCTTATCATGAGTACGTGAGACAACTGCCAAATACAGTCACTCACAGTGGCAGGTGTGAGACTGGCTAGAACACTTTCAGATACAAGGGTTTAAGCAGCCCTCAGACTTAGAACTCTGAAATCTGATTCAGACAGACTTTAATCGGTGCCGAGGATGCCCCTGCTTATGTCCCTGCTTCCTCTCGGTTCCAGCATAGGTGATTCTAACATACGATCTAGTTAACATCATCACTTCTTTTGAAGACATTGAAAGTAGAGTAATTTGTGTCTGTGTTTAATCTGACCACTTCATTGGAAGCCTGAGCAGGGCAAGAACCAATAATTTTACTTCTTTGTGTTTCCTGTATTGCTTTAGGATGCTGGCTTGTACATAGTAGGCACTAAATACATGTTTGTTGGTTGAGTGTTTAAGTAAACCAGAGTGTATTGCAACAATCGGAGAGTTCTCAACATCTGGGGTTCTCAGGTTCCCTCACTGACATGATACACAATGGCTGAAATCACCATGGAAAAATATGTTTTGTGTATATTTGCTTCAAGAACATTGTGCTTTCCTGAAAGCAGCAACCAATAGTTAAAATGTCCCTACTGTTTTGTTTAATGAACAAATATGCTTTGGGTCATAAATTTGAAAGTTTAGATCTGTCATTTAAAAATAATGCATATTATTACTCCTTTGGAAAATAGATTTTTAATAGTTAAGAACAGTGAAATTTACAAATAAAAATCTTGATCACTATCCTCTTTTGAGGACACAGATCTAGTGCTCTTAACCTGTTACCACTGTAATATTAACTAAATAAACAAATGTATTATGTTGCTGCAAGTTGTCTGACTTTGCCATCGGAATTTTCCTGTTTCAACAGATTACTTAAAACGCACACAAATTGGCTTGGTTGCTCTTTCATAGATTTTAAGAAGAAAGATTTCGATTAGCTTTGGAATTTTTACCAAGATTGAAGTTATTATTTGATTTTTTCTGGTAAAGAAAAGTCTGTTAGTTCAAAGAGAGAGAAAAAAAAAACTGAGTCACTATGAATAGGAAGTACTCTATGGTTTGCTGTTGTTACCAAACTAACTAGATGATATCACAGTCTCTCACAGATTAAATTACTGTCTGCCCTCATTTATGACCTCAGACTTCGTTGTGGGAGCTAAGTAATTGCTAATTTACATCCCAGGGAAAGGTAATGGAAGGAAAAAAAAAAGTGATCACCTAAAGATGTTTCAGAGGACACTAGGTAAAGGGAATATAAAAATCAGATTTCAACATAAAAGAAGAAAGACATATTTTATGCTTTGTTCAATGATGGCCATTTCTATCCCTGGAAGAATTTAAGAAGGTACTAAAGGAGTTTGTTTTTTTTTTTTTTTAAACAGACCTTATTTTTTTAGAGTGATTTTATTTTCACAGCAAAATAAGGAGAAAGGAGTATTTTCCAAGCAGTGATTCCAGAAGCAGGGTGGGGGGACTGTGGCCTTCAAATACCTTCAAATGCCTTGTAACTGTAGGCTTTATAGTTCTGTACATTATCTCAGCTGGACTTGTTTTTATTACTTTTAAAAGCTATAGCAAGGTGGCAAATTGAACTCATAACTTTGATGTGCAGAGAAAACATTTTGTTCTTTTGGTTTTAACTAATCTGAACATAATTCCAAGCCCCTTCCAACTGGTTAGCTGGGAGGAAAAATTAATGTTCAAACATCCAACTGAGCTCATAATTTAAATAGCCATTTTCAGAAAATTTCAACTGTCTCTCGGCTGGCCTCTCTTTCCCATTTTATCATCTCTAAAATGGCTTTAGAGTGAATATTGGGAGAGACTTTGTGTCCCAATGGAGGAAGGGACGAGGTGGGGTCTTTGGAAAAGCAGCTCTGTCTGCCCTTGGCTCTCTGGGAACAGGTCATTTGTCACCTGGATGATTCCTGGTTGCAGTTTGTTGAAATCAGCAGCTTCTGGAGCCTGTGATCTGACTTCTCAGCCTGGTGAGCACTGTGCCACAGCTCCTGTGCGCTGCAACCCTCTCAGAGTCTTCTGGGGGTTCTCATACGGCCCACCAGCCTGGGGGCTACCCCTGCCTCTGAAAGCAGTGACCTGGTCCTGCCACAGCAGGCAGCCCTGTGGTGAGCCTCTTGGCTCCGTGACCACAGGGGGTCTAGGGTAGCTCTGGACTGGTGACCCTCAGGAACTCTTCTGGCTGGTAACTTTTTCTGTGGCTCTGTCTCAGGTCTTTTGCACCTCTCCTTACCTTTGTCAACCTCACTCATGAAAAACATTCCACATACCCTGCATCCGTGCTACACTAGAGGAAAAGCATAGGACTTGAATCCTTTAGTCTTAGCCTTTAATGTGTGAAGGCAGGAAAAAAAGAATTTAGAAATCTCTAGGCAACCCCTATCCCCCCTGCCTCACCTGATTTCCAAGCCTTTCTGCACTGCCTAGAAGTTGGAAACAAGCTCTCTCTTATGCTAAGGCGATGAGCCTCACCTCGGGGTGAGAGACAGCAATGAAACATTTATGGAGGAAGGTAAAATGTATCAGTTTAATGTCCTTGCTCTCTCTCTTACTGGGGACCTCTGTGTTCTCAGAGTGGAATTTCTGAGGCCATCTTCTCCCTGCAAGAATGGCCCAAGAAAGGATCACGTTTGAAAATCTTTGATGCTTCATCCAGTTAACACTGACCATTGAAAAATGCTGAATGTATGGTTTGGGCATGAGGAAAAAGGCAAGGAGTTCTCCTGGAAAATATTATGGAAGATACATTTTTAAAAATTGTGATATATTCCCAACATATTTTAAACAAATAATAGAGATGTTATATTTATATCAATCTTCTAAAAAATACTTTCGTAGTAGGGTTATGTCTTGCAAATCTCACTCATTCCCTTCTCCATTCTAGCATGCCACATCAGAGAGGTTAGGTCCTTAACTATAATGATTCATAGACAGTTGCATAATTGTTACAGTAGTGTGTGCTTTAAAAACAAGGTATTGCAAAGTCTGTGCTCCTGTCTTGCTGCACCATACACCTCTGAGCCCATGAGAACCTCTTCCACATATTCAGACGGATATCTTGCTTTTCATTCAACACATTTCATTTGTTGGTGTTAAAAGAAGGCAGAGAGGTTCAACATTGTTACATGGTTTCCCAAGATGGAGGCAGGTGCCCATATAATGTTATAAGTGATTATTTACTGCTTTGCTGAATATCTGGAGACAGGGTACTGTATTGAGTGCTCCTGAGAGAACTACCTTAGGGATGAGCAGATACATCCAGCTTCTGATTTCACCCATAAGGAAAAGGAAGGTGCTCCTGCAATGATGACACAGCTTGTGAACAGAAGCAACCAGTTCAAACTAAAATATCAAAACACCTGCTTGTCAAACTGTTGGGCAGAGAAAAGCATCATCTAAAAAGGAGATATAATTTTATCTAAAATCCCTGTGGTAAAATGTTCACTTTGATGATAAACCTAACTATTGTCAAAACATATATCAAATGCAATCTTCTTGGCCTAAAGCTGGAAATATTATACTTATTTAAGGCTGAGACTACAGGCATGCTTCTAAAATTCTTTGGAATAATAATGAGCTTAAGACTCTAAAAATAAATACCTCTTTAAGCCACACTGATTCAAGTCTTAAGTTTTGAGTGGACAAATGTATAAAATGAAATGAGATGTGGCCATCAGCTACCATACTATATCTGCAGTGGAATTCAACTCTATGCCCCTCCTCAGCACCTACATGCCGGGACCAGACACAGACCACAGACCTCCAGTGCTCCCAGCTTTAAAAATTTAAGAAAGATTTACTATGTATCAGACTCCATTTGGAGGAAGACTTAGTATGGAGATGCCGTAGGATAGCACGTACAGAAAAAGTTCTGACTTTCACAATAATAATACCTGTATCAAAAGACAACTAATACTTCTTTTAAATTTAAAGAGAGAGAGAGAGAGAGAGAGAGAGAAATCTGAGACAAGATAGGCAAGCACAAAAATATTTTACAATAACACATGTGACTTGTGTGACTCTTCTGGGAAAGGCTGTCCAAATATTGATGAACAGTAACTCTCAATAGTGTTCTTTGTCTCTATAACCCTCGAACAATTCATTAATCTAGCTAATATTATTAGCAGTGGCAAAATGTCTATTCAAAGTCAATAATTAAATTAAACATTCTCCTTCATGTCCAATGAGCCACTGTAACTAGCAAACTCAACCAGATGTCTGCACGTCTATTTCAAAAGCCCCTCAAGTCTCCCTATATAAAACTCGGTGTGGAATCTGAACTTAAACACACACAAGGTAATTAAGCAAAAAGGGATTTCTTAGGTAATAATTGGTGAAACAGAACTTCAGACCTCTGCCCCCCACCTCCTTTCCCCTTTAAGTTCCCATTTCCTAACTCTCCTCCCCCCAGCCTGGGACTCTTTGTTTTCTGACTGTTCCCACTTCTTCCAATAGAGCTTTTCTCAGAATTTCTTTTGATCTGTAGTTTACATCACTGACTAGGCTTCAGGTGTCATTTTCCAGAAGCAAAGCTTTTTAATAAGGACATAGTGTCAGAAGGTCAGGCAGCAGTATCCTTGAAATTACATGTTTCTAAGGCAAACATTTCTTCACAAGTGGTCTATAGCCCTGCATCAGAATCACCCAAGAACTTAAAACGTGTGTTCTCTATGCTCCACCTTAGAGATTTTGATTCATTAGGTCTGGGGTGAGCCTTGGTATTTCTCAAGTACTTTAAAGTTTGAGAAGTAGCGATTTAACTGTTAAGAGCATGGAGTCAGCCATCAGCCGACTGGCTCTGCTTTCTTCATTAGGTGATACTGGGCGAGGTAATCTCCATGACACACATTCATCTGTAAGATCAGGGTAATAATACCTCCATTATAGGGCTATTATGATGAGATGATGCATGTCAAGCGCCAAGCCAGTCAGAACTCTTTTAGTTGTGAATGAATGAAAACCTAATTAGCTCACATAACTGAACATTCTCGAGGAAGATCTGGCTTCACAGTGTACTTGATCTATAACTCGGTACGATCTTTTTTTTTTTCAGTCTCCTTTTCTCATCTCTGACTTTCTCAATCTTGGCCCTATTTTCAGATTGGCTACTCCTGTGTAATTACAGACAGCTGCAGAAAACTGAAACATGACATTTTTCCAGGTTCAAATTTCAGGGGAAATAGTAAAAATGATTCTCCCTAATTAGACTGTCTGAGATCATGTATTTGTTGGGAGGCATCCCTCCATGTGTCTCTCACCTTCCATGCACCCTGCTGGGTATGCCAAGAATATGAGGCACTGACGACTTTTTACCTAGATTATTTCTCAAGGTTGTGTTTGCAGCAAGCAACCTTGAGCAAGGACAAAGAGAAGGCTTGATTACTGCTTACTATAAATTGGTGGTTTTCCCAAGATCAGTGTCCCTCAGCTGTGACACAGACCCACTGCTGCACACCATCCATCTGGGCTCACCATGAGAATCAGGGGCAAATGGAACTAAGGCAAATCATGTTGCTTACTGGCTGCACAGTTCTTTGTCTCTGACTCAGAAATCTTGTGTCTTCCGCTGGCATCAATGAAATAGCAACAGACCAATTTATTAGCTTGTAAGTAGAGTAAAATCACATTCCAGATCCTGATAGTATCTACCACCGAATCCATTAGCCAGGCCTGGGGGTTATGGTTGGCTGGGCTTTACACGCTACTTTTACAGCTGGGAGTGTCAACTCCACCCAGAAGTGGGAGGGGCAGTGGGACAGATCCCAAGAAGAAAAGTTATATACAATTACCCAGAGTAGATAATGAAGGGTATGTTATGTGGCAAAAATAAAATTAAATAAGAATCATCTACAAATGTCAGACACGGATTCAGGTGCCATATATATATGTCAGATTCTATTTTTATTAGCGTATCTGCAGAGGTAGTAGAAAATTAAAGTGATTCAGGTTTTAAAATTCTTCTATTTGATCTAGCCATATATTTAAGTATTAAATAAGTAGTAAATACTTTAATATACAAAACTTTACATCATTTCTTTAAATGTAAGAACATATGAAAGTTTAGCAAAATTTATTTTTATTTATGTAATAAAATGATAAAGAAAATTAGTGATATTATTTATTTGGGAAATTCAAAATATCTCACAAATTATACTTATGGATTCCATAGGACGTTAAGAAAATGAATCACCCTGTGCATCAGATTCTGCATCTTTAAAATGAGGATGATTAGACATCAGTCCAGATTAGTAACAATTTATTACATTCCCATAAGATTAATATTTTAAAATAAGGTTATAAAGGCATTTTTATGTTATATAGAGCGTACAGTTAAGCATATTGAGACGGCACTGAGATCAGGAACACATATGAACAACGTGAAGTGATATACAAAGATTTGTATATCAGATACTAAAATATGGCTCAAGCTATATCTTATCATCAGCAATTGGGAAAATGTTTGCTGTAAATACAGTTTTAAGTAATAGAAATAAGATAGCCCACGGCAGCCAGAAGCAGGTACCAGTGATTAGTAAAATAATATCCAGATGTTTGGATTTCCTTCTGTTTTACCGTAGCTTACAAATACCTCTGTGTGCCACTTATTTGGGGCCTGAAATATCATCACGAAGATAACCAACTCCCATGAATTAGACTGACAGTTTCAGTTCCCCTCGATTTTATAGCAGTTACATAAAACTGTCAGTAACCAGAGTTTATAATATAGCAGAAGGGCAGGCAGGGAAGAAAAGAGAAGTCATATTTATTCAGTATCTACTTTGTAAGTGATACATTTTGCCAGATGCTTTTACGTGCTATCTCATTTGGCCTTCACCAAAATTCCTATGAACTAGAAATCTCTATTCCTCTTACAAAGCAAGGAAAGAGAGAAAAACACAGGAAAAACATAAAAAAACCCGCCCCCCCCCCCCACTTTTCTAGCATGCTAAAGCTGGTAGTTGACAGAACCAGGACTAAAAGGCACACCTATTGGCTCCAACATGATCCTTCTACCCTATAGTTAAAGTCTTTTTAAATGGCACGCAGATTCCATTCCACAAACTACACAGAAATGGGAAAAGTCTGACTAGCGCCTCAAGCTTTACAAACCATAGTGACCAAAATCAGATCAACACGCTACTCACGGTCCATACCTAAGGAAAAAACATGAAATAAATTATTGGTGAATACTAAAGAAACTGTAATATTCGTCACAGAGACAATCAGTTTGTCTACAAGAAACACCAGTTTTGGGCTTCCCTGGTGGTGCAATGGTTGAGGGTCCGCCTGCCAATGCAGGGGACACGGGTTCGTGCCCCGGTCCGGGAAGATCCCACATGCCGCGGAGCGGCTGGGCCCATGAGCCATGGCCGCTGAGCCGGTGCGTCCGGAGCCTGTGCTCCGCAATGGGAGAGGCCACAACAGTGAGAGGCCCGTGTACTGCAAAAAAAAAAAAAAAAAAAAGAAAAACCAGTTTCACCTCTAAGTCGAATGCGGCCGTGTCAAGAACCGCTCCAGACAGGAGACGCCGTAGCACAGTGACTAAGAGGGTGGGGTTAGAAATCAGAACGCCTAGTTTAGAATCCTGGCTTTGAAAATCACTATGTCACTATGGGCAGGTTACTTACCCACTCATTCTTCATATATCTTAATTAAAAAATAAGAATAAAAATAATTTCTACCCCATAATGTTAGCAAAGTGACAGTAAGTCTTTTCAGCATTTTTTACGTACTTCAATAATCCTTTTCATTTATATAACTATCAGAGACATAGCGATAGTTCAAGAACAAGGAAAACCAGAAATAGTTTTCTTTTCACTTATGAAGATACAGTAAACATGTTTCAATTATTAGGAATTAAATAATTAAGAAACATTAAAATAATGATCAGACACTACAACTTTAATGGCCATTAGAACGGGACAAAACCCCAGAGTTTAGAAGGCAAAATTCTAGATGAGCAACATTAATTCAGTCCCATAAACTACTATAAACAGCTTTTAGGACATTAGTAACAGTTGGGATTTTTTTTCCCTCTCTATTTAAACTAGTAAGTTGTTCTGCCCTAACAATAGTGTAAAGTGATTGAAAAGCATTAAACTAAATCGTTGTACCTAGTACTCTGCCAATTCAGAGGTCGTGTCACTTGGCAGGATACCAATTAAACAGAATACCCTGAGTTAGTCAAGTGAATAGAGTCTAGTTAAGGAGAGATGAGAAACTCAGAAAAAAAAATTCTTCCCAAATATTAAAAACTGATTTATTAAAATAGAAAACAATTTATTTGCTTATAATTTTTTCTTGTAAATTATCTCAAATCCATGAGCAGGAGGAGTAGTATGAAAAACAAAGAGGTAAATATGCAAAGCACGATTTCAAACGGCTGTGGACTCTTTAAGCTGGGGTCTGCCAAGGTTTTTTGTTCTTTTTGTTTTTTTTAATGAGTGCTCTCTCACCTGCAGCCGCATCGCTCACCCCATTTGCAAACCAAGGCTGGGTCTATAAAGAATAAAATTGATTGCATCCATTCCTCTGAGAGTTAATCCTTTTCCTATGGCAATATCTTCTCCAAAGTGAGAATCTCTAGAATCATCACCACCAATATCCGGTTACATCCCATTTCAAAATGAAATAAAACCGACTCCACTCTAACTTAAATATATATTCAAGTTTTCCAATCCCCCCCCCCCCCCGACAAAAGCACAGGGGAAACCAATGGGAAGCATTTGGCAAGTCAAGTGATGGGTTTTTGCAAAGATGGTGAACAGTATGAGGAGGACGAAGGTCAACCAGGATTTGCTTGGGCAAGAACTAGTTCTTGCTCTCTCTTCCTAAAGCACTGAAGGCAGGAACCTGATTTCCCAGTTGTATTCCATTAGTCAGTCTATAGACTCCCTATGGGTTATTCATCTTCGATTCCTCAGTGCCTACCCTGCCATCTGAAAGGTCACAGTACCCAGCAGTTAGCAGCAGGAACTGTGGAGCTCGGCCACTTAATAGTTCAGGTAAATGACTTCATATTGTCACCTTAGCTTTAGTTTCCTCATCTGTAAAATAGGGGAAATAGTAGAACCTACATCATAGGGTTGTTATGAAGGTTAAATAAGTTAATATTTATAAAGTACTCAGAACAATACTTGGCACATGGTGAGTTTTCTAATATTCAGCAAAATACCATTACATTAAATTGATGGATTTATTAAGACAAGGCAAAGCCTTGAAGTCATTGATTTTGGTGCTGGGGCCATTACTTACGCTTGAGTGTTTCTCTCCCTGCCCTTAGTCTTCTGGAGTCTTCCCCACATAAGCATCTCACTCTCATAGGTCAACTAATTTTTCTAAAGTACAAGTTGTTATTGACTTACTATGAATTCCTTAATCCTAAGTGTGTTGGCTTTCTAATGGGAGATAATAACAATGGTTCCTTAACCTGGATACACATCAAACACACTTTGGAAGACTTTTAAAAACATATGATCCTAATGCCTAGCTTAGGAAACTCTTGAAAATACAGCCAAAGCATCATTTGGAAACAAGATTTCCACAGGATTCTGATACAGGTGGTTTCACTAACTGGTATTGAATCTCAACTATAGATTTAAAAGACTTCATAAAGAAAAGCATTGCATTTCTAGTGAAGAAATTTTGAGTGCTATGATTAGTCTATTAGTGGTGGAGATGTATTTTGCAGTATGGGACCTTCTTTGGTCCTTCAAATTGCACCATACCACCATCAGAATTGCCTGGCACTCCAGTAGCTCTTCAGAAGCCTTCTGTAAATCTCCTAAGTACAAGAGTATTGTTGTCAACCCCTCTTTTACCGGTATCATTTTCAAGGGTGATGGAAAATATTCATCCTGACATTCTTCTTCTTTGATATTCTTCCTGCAAGACACTTCTCTTCATGGGAACCAGATTTTGTAAATGTGTAAGTTTCTGTAGCTTTCCTTTCCATATCCTTTAATACTCCCTTGAGTCCTGGTTCATGCCCCATCAGTTATTTAAATTAAAAAAAGAGCATAGATGGCGAGGAGTAAGACGCGGAGATCACCATCCCCCCCACAAATATATCAGAAATACATCTACATGTGGATCAACTCCTACAGAACACCTACTGAATGCTGGCAGAAGACCTCAGACTTCCCAAAAGAATAGACGCTCTCAGGCGACCTACACGCAAAGGTGGGGCCAATCCAAAACTGAACCCCAGGAGCTTGCAAACAAAGAAGAGAAAGGGAAATCTCTCCCAACAGCCTCAGGAGCAGTGGATTAAATCTCCACAGTCAACTTGATGTACGCTGCATCTGTGGAATACCTGAATAGACAACGAATCATCCCAAAATTGAGGTGGTGGACTTTGGGAGCAACTGTAGATTTGGGTTTTGCTGTATGAGACTGATGGGTTTCTGGTTTTATGTTTATCATAGTTTAGTATTTAGAGTTTATTATCATTGGTAGATTTATTTATTGATTTGGTTGCTCTCTTCCTTTTTTTTGTTATATATATATATATATATATTTTTGTTCTTTTTCTCTTCTGGTGAGTGTGTCTGTGTATGCTTCTTTGTATGATTTTGTCTGTATACCTTTGCTTTTACCATTTGTCCTAGGGGTCTACCTGTCCACTTTTTTTTTTTTTAAATATAGTTTTTAGCGCTTGTTATCATAGGTGGATTTGCTGGTTTGGTTGCTCTCTTCTTTCTTTTTTCTTATTACTTTAAAATTTTTTTAATTTTAATAATTAAAAAAAGTTATTTTAGTAATTTTTTTCTTTTTCCCTTTCTCTCTCTCTCTTTCTTTCTTTTTTTCTCCCTTTTCTTCTGAGCCGTGTGGCTGATGGTCTTGGTGCTCCAGCCAGGGGTCAGGCCTGGGCCTCTGAGGTGGGAGAGCCGAGTTCAGGACATTGATCCACCAGAGACCTCCCAGCTCCACGTAATATCAAACAGCAAAAGCTCTCCCAGAGATTTCCATCTCAACACTATGACACAGCTACACTCAACGACCAGCAAGTCACAGTGCTGGACACCCTATGCAAAACAACAAGCAAGACAGGAACACAAACCAACGCATTAGCAGACAGTCTGCCTAAAATCATAATACTGTCACAGACACCCTAAAACACACCACCGGACGTGGTGCTCGCCAACAGAAAGACAAGATCCAGCCTCTTCCACCAGAACACAGGCACCAGTCCCCTCCACCAGGAAGCCTACACAACCCACTGAACCAACCTTAGCCACTGGGGACAGACACCAAAAACAACGGGAACTACGAACCAGCAACCTGTGAAAAGGAGACCCCAAACACAGTAAGTTAAACAAAATGAGAAGACAAAAAAACACACAGCAGATGAAGAAGCAAGGTAAAAACCCACCAGACCAAACAAATGAAGAGGAAATAGGCAGTCTACCTGAAAAAGAATTCAGAGTAATGATAGTAAAGATGATCCAAAGTCTTGGAAATAGAATGGAGAAAATACAAGAAACGTTTAATGAAGACTTAGAAGTACTAAAGAGCAAAGAAACAATGATGAACAACACAATAAATGAAATTAAAAATTCTCTAGAAGGAATCAACAGCAGAATAACTGAGGTAGAAGAACGAATAAGTAACCTGGAAGATAAAATAGTGGAAATAACTACTGCAGAGCAGAATAAAGAAAAAAGAATGAAAAGAACTGAGGACACTCTCAGAGACCTCTGGGACAATATTAAATGCACCAACTTTCGAATTATTTGGGTCCCAGAAGAAGAAGAGAAAAAGAAAGGGACTGAGAAAATATTTGAAGAGATTATAGTTGAAAACTCCCCTAATATTGGAAAGGAAATAGTCGACCAAGTATAGGAACTGCAGAGAGTCCCATACAGGATAAATACAGGGAGAAACATGCCAAGACACATATTAATCAAACTATCAAAAATTAAACACAAAGAAAAAAATAATAAAAGCAGCATGGGAAAAAGAGCAATAACATACAAGGGAATCCCCATAAGGTTAACAGCTGATCTTCCAGCAGAAACTCTGCAAGCCAGAAGGGAGTGGCAAGACATAGTTAGTGATGAAAGGGAAAAAATTACAACCAAGATTACTCTACCCAGCAAGGATCTCATTCAGATTTGACAGAGAAACTAAAACTTTACAGATAAGCAAAAGCTAAGAGAATTCAGCACCACCAAACCAGCTTTACAACAAATGCTAAAGGAACTTCTTTAGGCAGGAAAAACAAGAGGAGGAAAAGACCTACAATAACAAACCCAAAACAATTAAGAAAACGGTAATAGGAACATACATATCGATAATTACCTTAAATATAAATGGATTAAATGCTCCCACTGAAAGACATAGATTGGCTGAATGGATACAAAAGCAAGACCCATATATATGCTGTATACAAGAGACTCACTTCAGACCTAGAGAAACATACAGACTTAAAGTGAGGGGATGGAAAAAGATATACATGCAAATGGAAATCAAAGGAAAGCTGGAGTAGCAATTCTCAGACAAAATAGACTTTAAAATAAAGACTATTACAAGAGACAAAGGAGGACACTACAAAATGATGAAGGGATCAATCCAAGAAGAAGATATAACAATTGTAAATATTTACGCACCCAACACAGGAGCACCTCAATACATTAGGCAAATGCTAACAGCCATAAAGGGGGAAATTGACAGTAACACAATCATAGTAGGGGACTTTAACACCCCACTTTCACCAATGGACAGATCATCCAAAATGAAAATAAATAAGGAAACACAAGCTTTAAATGATACATTAAACAAGATGGACTTAATTGATATTTATAGGACATTCCACCCAAAAATAACAGAATACACTTTCTTCTCAAGTGCTCATGGAACATTCTCCAGGATAGATCATATCTTGGGTCACAAATCAAGCTGGTGAATTTAAGAAAATTGAAATCGTGTCAAGTGTCTTTTCTGACCACAATGCTATGAGACTAGATACCAATTACAGGAATAAAATCTGTAAAAAATACAAATACATGGAGGCTAAACAATACACTATCAAATAACCAAGAGATCACTGGAGAAATCAAAGAGGAAATCAAAAAATACCTAGAAACAAATGACAATGAAAACATGATGACCCAAAACCTATGAGATGCAGCAAAAGCAGTTCTAAGAGGGAAGTTTGTAGCAATACAACCCTACCTCAAGAAACAAGAAACATCTCAAATAAACAACCTAACTTACACCTCAAGCAATTAGAGAAAGAAGAACAAAAAAACCCCAGAGTTAGCAGAAGGATCATAAAGATCATATCAGAAATAAATGAAAAAGAAATGAAGGAAACAATAGCAAAGGTCAATAAAACTAAAATCTGGTTCTTTGAGAAGATAAACAAAATTGATAAAATATTAGCCAGACTCATCCAGAAAAAAAGGGAGAAGAATTAGAAATGAAAAAGAAGTAACAACTGACACTGCAGAAGGATCATGAGAGAGAACCACAAGCAACTCTATGCCAATAAAATAGACAACCTGGAAGCAATGGACAAATTCTTAGAAAAGCACGCCCTTCCTAGACTGAACCAGGAAGAAATAGAAAATCAAAACAGACCAATCACAGGCACTGAAATTGAGACTGTGATTAAAAATCTTCCAACAAACAAAATCCCAGGACCAGATGGCTTCAAGGGGAATTCTATCAAACATTTAGAGAAGAGCTAACACCTATCCTTCTCAAACTCTTCCAAAATACAGCAGAGGAAGGAACACTCCCAAACTCATTCTACAAGGCCACCATCACCCTGATACCAAAACCAGACATAGATGTCACAAAGAAAGAAAACTACAAGCCAATATCACTGATGAACATAGATTCAAAAATCCTCAACAAAATACTAGCAAACAGAATCCAACAGCACATTAGAAGGATCATACACCATGATCAAGTTGGATTTATCCCAGGAATGCAAAGATTCTTCAGTATACGCAGACCAATCAATGTGATAAACCATATTAACAAATTGAAGGAGAAAAACCATATAATCTTCTCAATAGATGCAGAAAAAGCTTTCAACAAAATTCAACACCGATTTATGATAAAAACCCTCCAGAAAGTAGGCATAGAGGGAACTTACCTCAACATAACAAAGGCCATATATGAAAAACCCACAGCAAACATCATGCTCAATGGTGAAAAACTGAAACCATTTCCTATAAGATCAGGAACAAGACAAGGTTGCCCACCCTCACCACTATTATTCAACATAGTTTTGGAAATTTTAGCCACAGAAATCAGAGAAGAAATAAAAGGAATCCAAATCAGAAAAGGAGAAGTAAATCTGTCACTGTTTGCAGATGACATGATACTATACATAGAGAATCCTAACGATGCTACCAGAAAACTACTAGATCTAATCAATGAATTTGGTAAAGTAGCAGGATACAAAATTAATGCACAGAAATATTTTGCAATCCTATAAACTAATGATGAAAAATCTAAAAGAGAAATTAAGGAAACACTCTTATTTACCATTGCAACAAAAAGAATAAAATACCTAGGAATAAACCCACCTAAGGAGACAAAAACCTGTATGCAGAAAACTATAAGACACTGATGAAAGAAATTAAAGATGATAGAAACAGATGGAGAGATATACTATGTTCTTGGATTGGAAGAAACAACACTGTGAAAATGACTATACTACCCAAAGCAATCTACAGATTCAGTGCAATCCCTATCAAACTATCAATGGCATTTTTCAGAGAACTAGAACAAAAAATTTCACAATTTGTATGGAAACACAAAAGACCCTGAATAGCCAAAGCACTCTTGAGAACGAAAAACAGAGCTGGAGGAATCAGGCGCCTGGATTTCAAAGTATACTCCAAAGCTACAGTCATCAAGACAGTATGGTACGGGCACAAAAACAGAAATATAGATCAATGGAACAGGACAAAAAGCCCAGAGATAAACCCATGCACATATGGTCACCTTACCTTTGATAAAGGGGTAAGATTATACAATGGAGAAAAGACAGCCTCTTCAGTAAGTGGTGCTGGGAAAACTGGCCAGCTACATGTAAAAGAATGAAATTAGAACACTTCCTAACACCATACCCAAAAACCCCTCAAAATGGATTAAAGACCTAAATGTAGACACTATAAAACTCTTAGAGGAAAACATAGGCAGAATAATGTATGATATAAATCACAGCAAGATCCTTTTTGACCCTCCTCCTAGAGTAATGGAAATAAAAACAAAAATAAGCAAATGGGACCCACTGAAACTTAAAAGCTTTTGCACAGTAAAGGAAACCATAAACAAGACGAAAAGAGAACCCTCAGAATGGGAGAAAATATTTGCAAATGAAGCAAGTGACAAAGCATTAATCTCCAAAATTTACAAGCAGTTCATGCAGCCCAATATCAAAAAAACAAACAACCCAATCCAAAAATGGGCAGGAGACCTAAATAGACATTTCTCCAAAAAAGATATACAGATTGCCAACAAACATGAAAGAATGCTCAACATCATTAATCATTAGAGAAATGCAAATCAAAACTACAATGAGATATCATCTCACACTGGTCAGAATGTCCATCATCAAAAAAATCTAGAAACAATAAATGCTGGAGAGGGTGTGGAGAAAAGGGAACCCTCTTGCACTGTTGGTGGGAATGTAAATTGATATAGCCACTATGGAGAACAGTATGGAAGTTCCTTAAAAAACCAAAAGTAGAACTACCATACGACCCAGCAATCCCACTACTGGGCATATACCCTGGGAAAACCATAATTCAAAAAGAGTCATGTACCAAAATGTTCATTGCAGCTCTATTTACAATAGCCTGGACATGGAAGCAACCTACGTGTCCATCATCAGATGAATGGATAAAGAAGATGTGGCACCTGTATACAATGGAATATTATTCATCCATAAAAGACACGAAATGGAGTTATTTGTAGTGAGGTGGATGGACCTAGAGTCTGTCATACAGAGTGAAGTAAGTCAGAAGGAGAAAAACAAATACCGTATGCTAACACATATATATGGAATCTAAGGGGAAAAAAAGGTCATGAAGAACCTAGGGGCAAGATGGGAATAAAGACACAGACCTACCAGAGAATGGACTTGAGGATATGGGGAGGGGGAAGGGTAAGCTGTGACAAAGTGAGAGTGGCAAGGACATATATACACTACCAAATGTAAAATAGCTAGCTAGTGGGAAGCAGCGGCATAGCACAGGGAGATCAGCTCGGTGCTTTGTGACCACCTAGAGGGGTGGGATAGGGAGGGTGGGAGGGAGGGAGATGCAAGAGGGAAGAGATATGGGAACATATGTATATGTATAACTGATTCACTTTGTTATAAAGCAGAAACTAACACACCATTGTAAAGCAATTATATTCCAATAAAGATGTTAAAAAAAAAAAAAGAGTCATGTACCACAATGTTCATTGCAGCCTTATATACAATAGCCAGGACATGGAAGCAACCTAAGTGTCCATCGACAGATGAATGGATAAAGAAGATGTGGCACATATACAGAATGGAATATTACTGAGCCATAAAAAGAAATGACATTGAGTTATTTGTAGTGAGGTGGATGGACCTAGAGACTGTCATACAGAGTGAAGTAAGTCAGAAAGGGAAAAATAAGTACCGTATGCTAACATATATATATGGAATCTAAAAAAAAAAAAGTTCTGAAGAACGTAGGGGCAGGATAGGAATAAAGATGCAGAGGTAGGGAATGGACTTGAGGACACGGGGAGGGGGAAGGGTAAGCTGGGATGAAGTGAGAGAGTGGCATGGACATGTATACACTACCAAATGTAAAATAGGTAGCTAGTGGGAAGCAGCCACATAGCACAGGGAGATGAGCTCGGTGCTTTGTGATCACCTAGGCGGGTGGGATAGGAACGGTGCGAGGGAGACGCATGAGGGAAGAGATATGGGGATATACGTATTTGTATAGCTGATTCACTTTGTTGTAAGGCAGAAACTAAACTAACACACCATTGTAACGCCATTATACTCCAATAAAGATTTTTTTAAAAAAAAAGAGTATATAACATTCTTGATCATAACCTGTTCCACTGCATCTTTTTCTAGTTCTCTCATGTGATTAGCATATGGAATACAAAAGCCCTGAGTGAAAGGACAGTATGTTTCTTCAATATTTTAGCTCATTAACCATTATTAAAATGGAGACTATGCTGGGGCCTGAGAAGGTTGTGATTGTGACTGGTGGAAACAGTATGGTGGTGATGACAGTGACTATTATCTCCATTATCCTTATTATGACCTCCTGGCTATAGTTGAAGCAGCTTCAAAGAAGTGGTTTATTAGCGTTCAGATAAGAAATCATAGGGTCTCACTTGATAGTTAAAGGAACGTTTAAAAAAATGAAATGAAGGACTAACGACTTGGAAAAAAAACAAATGACAGATATGACTATAAAGGGAGAGTGTAGAGGTTTACATTTAATGTACCAAAACAATCTTTAGCCAAGGTATAAAAGTATGGTAGCACAACAGCCAAGAATAACTCAAAGAAATGTATTGTTTCATTTGTTTCCCATAAGCTGCGTAAAACTAGAAAAAATAAATATTCATCAATAATTTGAAACAGAAGACATTTTGCAAAGAACTTTCTAGGAATAGGAAAAACTTTTTTTTTGGTCAAAGGTATTACAGAAGGAAAATCAATGCTTAAGAGTCCAGTTTCATTGAATTTATTTGTCCTAGTGTTTAGTAACACATAATAAGATTTTTTAGTACTGGGAATAGTTTTTTTTTTTCAAAACTCACACCTATTTACTCCCATTTACTTTCATATTTTATCACCACTTGAAAGCTATGTCTGAGTTAGAAAACACATATTTTAATATTATGTCCAGTAAGTTAAAGACTCAAATAATATTCCAAAAATCAAAGATTAGTGATAACATGACTTTGTAAATAGCCTGATTCTGCATCTCTGTTTCAACTGCTTGTCCCCAGTAATGTTTTATTTCTTTTACAAAAATGGCAAATTTTACATAGCAAAATTGCAATTGTGTATCCTTAAATTAGTATCATTTGAAACGATTGTATTCACTTTATTTCCTCACTGGAGTAATGTGCTATATGTGGGTTAACATCCCTAGACAAGTAATATTGGTTAATAATACTATGCATAGCTGAGGTGTTATGAGGAAAAGTTCTGTAAAAGTGTTTTTCTTTTACCTTGGGATTTGCCTTTTTAATGAAACCAGCATGAGTCATCATCTATATTGGCCAGAAAAGGCCTGTCCTTGTTCTTTAAGGTGGAATATCACTTGTCCTGTTTATAGTACTCAGTCAGCAATTCTTTGGCATGAAAATGAGATGTTGAGAAATACACATTTATTTCACATATTAAGCGAGATATTTGGCAGGACCTAGTGTTGTTATATTTATTGAGCAAATTCTCTATAGGATCTGGTTTTTACAAGGGCACATGAGTCTTTAGGTTATCATGAAAACTTGCTCTAAATTTCGTGAATTGTGTAATTAATGACTGACAGATTAGCTGATTTACTCTTTGGTTGAAGGAAAACGAAATTAAAAATTTACTCAAGTTTTCTAGATTCCCATTTCTAGAATTTATTTTCCATCTCAGTGTCCAGAGTTAGAGAAAATGAGTAGTGAAAGTTATAAATAAAAGAAAGTATTAGCATAATTTATGGAAAAATATATAATAATACTCTTTGTGTTAAACAATGCCACAGAAAATAATCTAGAATTGTATTTAAATGACTCAATACATTTAAGTTTAAATTTTAACATTTAAGTTTTAATCTGAGGCAGACAAAATCACCCTGTGGCATATTTGTCTATGATTTAATTAGAAGCCCCTCCACTTCTAGTATTAGCTACTGTCACTGCCTTTGAAGGGCTTTTCTTTTTTTAAGAGTGGGTCTTGACCTATAAAGGATTAGTATTACAGTTGCTAAGTTAGAATGTGAAAATGGAGATTGAAGTAAATGCAGTGGCTTCTAAAATTTTATTGAATTCTAGACCTTTTTTGAGTTTAAATTTAAAAGAAAGCCAATCTTATTTTGTGGATGAGTGGAGAAATTTCCATCCACGTGGCATCAAATGCTTTGACAAACACAGAAATGCAAAGATGATACAGTTGTTAGTGAAAAAATACTAGCTTTTACTGTGTAAGCCAATATTAATTTTCTCATTCACACGAGAAATATTTTTAGTTGCCTAGAACCTTGAACAAGACAGGTAAGTTCCCCACTTTCATGGAATTTATATTCAAGTGGGATGAGACAGACGATAAACAAATATAAATTTATTAAGAGCTATTGTGAGGATAAAACAAGGTGATATGAGATAGAGCTTCTGGGAGACTAAAATCGATCTGTCAGAAAATGCACTTCTGAGGGGCTGCTGTTTAAGGTGAGACTTAAATGTCATGTAGGAGATTGAAGGAAAGGGCATTCCCAGCTGAGGGCCTAATATGGGAATGATGTATTCGGGGAACACACTGGCGATTGAGCAGAAGAGGATGAGCAGGAAAGAAGTGGCCAGTGAGGAAGGAGGAGAATCAGGAGAGGAAAGTATTTCTGTGAAGATCAGTGGTCACCCATGCCAAATGCTTATGAGAAGCCTAGTAAGATATGGATGACCAAGTGACCATTACATTTGATAGAACGTCCATTGTTGCTGACCTAATGTAGCACAGTTTCAGAGGAATGGGAATAAAGACCCATTGGAGCGGGCTGAGGAAGCAAAGGAATGAAGAGCAAATGGAGACAACAACTTCAGTCAACCCTTCTGGAATGTTTTTTCTCCAAAGGGGAGCTGAGAAATATGGCAGGATCTAGAGGGAGAAATCAAGAGAACGTGTTTACACTAGTGGGAATGATTAAGTTCAGAAGGATAAACTGATGAAAAGAAGGAATATAGCAGGAAGAGAGTCCTGGAGTAGCAAAGGCGCAGGCTGGAGAGCATGTGCCCAAGTCCTGGCTTTGGTGGAAGCCAGCATGCTCATCTCTTACAAAGGCAGGCATGAGAAAATGGGTGCACAGAGGGTGGGCTGCATCTCAGAATAGAGATGGACGGTAGGAAAATTGTGACATAGCCTCATCTCGGAGAGTGGGAAGTGAGCAGCCATTAAAGTATAGAGATAACCAAGCAGTACTGAATACCTGGTATGGATGTGTGATCATGAGTTTAAACTGGAATTGGTCAGCAGAAAGTACATGCTTTTCTGCAGACTTGTTCAGCTGCCAGTGTGGAATAAGAGCTAGTGGGACAACCGGAGTTAGAGTTTTTTGGGGGGAAAGTGAAATGGAAGAAAAAGGGGGCAAGAGAGTTAACTTTCTTAAAGTACACAGATATAGTATGATATAGTTGAATAAGGAATAAAGAAAAATTAGAGAGATCATGAAGAACGAACAAAAGTAAAGGTTGATAATTTGGAGAACTTGGTGTGACCAAAGCACAGTCAGAGTGGGAATGAGAGAGAATGAAGGGCAGTAAGGTTAAAAAACTGTATATAGACAACCGGGGGACAGTACAGTTGTCAGTGATAACAAGGTCCAGGGTATACCTGCAGGAGTAGGTAACGTTGTAAGATGGGGAAAAGGGCACTGAAGGTGAGGAGGGTCTAGGAGCTGTGCAGCCATGTGAGTGATGGGTTTTTCCCAAGGATATTGAAGACACCAATAAAAATGATAGCTAGAGGAGTAGAGGAGATGGCAGAGATTCACATACTGAAATCTTCTATGAATAAATGAAGTGACCAGGAGGTTAGTAGATGGCAGCTACAAGAAAGGTGAGATAGTCTGACATGAACTGCAAAGATGGCTGAAGGTTTCAAGGAGGGAGAAGTTACACAAAAGCACAAGGAGAACAGAGACACCAACCTCACTGCTGAATCCCAAGGGTTATCTGTATTAATGACCAAATTATTCTCTTTTACCTAAATAAGTGGTATCATGTGGACAACATAATACCTGTCCCATCAACAGCCATAGGTAGAAAGGGATAGGATTCATTAGAGTTTAACCCTCATGTTTCATTTTTATTCTATTACATAAAGATATTTAACCTCACCCATGCACAGAGGTACTCTAGAGGATAACTAGCTATTAAACATAGAAGTGTGTGAAATTATAATATATGCAACTCTATTATTCATTTTAAGATTTGTCTTGTATGAAATTAACTTTGACATCGTAGAATATTTCACTGGAGGGGATGGAGAATTGTGATATAATGACTAGAAAATACAAGAGTAGGAAGAAGTTGTATTCTCATAGGTAGTAAGATTGCATATTTACAATTTCCTTTTCCTTCTCAAACTGTGAGCATAATAACTTAACACTAAAGAATGAACCTTCTCTTTGGCTGCGTGAAGCTAATAATGCAAAATAATCAGCATATCTGGGGTACACTTTACAGGAACAACTTATAATTCACACTTCTTCCAGTTCTTTTGACAAATGTATTGGCTCTGTTGACACCCTATGATAGATCCATTTCTGTCTGTCTTTTTAAATTACGTATCTCACAAGGAGGATAAGCAGAAAACATATTATACAACATAACTGTTTGTTTCTTCATTTCACGTCCATGATTGCTTGAGCCACAGATTACATACGATTCAAACCAGTAACATATATCTGTGCCTGACAGAGGACATTTCTCATCTTTTGAGTCTGGGTTGCATCTTCAGCAGCAGGTGTTGTGAATCTAAGTGAAATGGATCAAGCTTCTAAATTCACTTCTCAAGTTCAGCATACTTCAGAGTGTCTCATGGGACCAGAAATAAAAGCAACAGCTTTGGCTTTCTATTCTAGACCATGAAAGTCCAGCTTACTTGCAGACTCTATAAGCTCGGATGACTCATTTTAATGTGATGCTTCTCCTTTTGATCAGAGGCCAGCTACCTGGCTCACCTTTCCTGTCCTTTGCCCCAACCCTTTCCTCTGCACACACTTGATCCTGTTGGATCACAGCAGTAATGGGAGCAAAACCCCAAGTGACTGTTCATACCTCCTCGCCTTTCCTGGTGCTTGGAATGCTCTTAGTGTCTTCAGCCTCTGGAACGTTTCAACACATCCTTCAATGTTCAGGTAAAGCGTCGCCTTCCTTATGAAGCCTTTCCAGTCTACTGCATTCATCTCTCTCCCAGTTAGTCATTCCCTCGCCTTTCTTTCTATGTGCATTTGAACAACGGTTACTGTTAGGGTGGCCATAAAACACATTGTACAAACCAGGGCATTTTTGAGAGAAAAGGGGTCCATTGTTAATAATTACCCTGGGACACCAGGCATAAACTATGACCGTCCTGGCTAACCAGGATGTGTGGTCACATTACAGCATTTATGGCATTGCACTGTGGAACCATCCTCTTCTTGCAATCAGACTGTGAGGGCAAGACTGTTTTGCACCTCATGCAATGGCCAGTGAAATTTAAATACTTAGTGGATATCTACTGCCTTACTATCACCTTTCTTCTAATGCAGGTGTCTTTAGGGAATCACCGTGCCACGTTCTTTGTACTCTTCTAATCCTCACCCATGTCATTTGGATGGAGCTGAACCTACCCCCTCCCCACCCTTTGCTCCCTGTGGATAAGGGCATGACTCAGGTTCCATGGGTCAAAGTGACACAAGTCACTGGCCAGCCCCTACTGTCAGTGATTGGTTCAGATCTGCACATGGTGGTCTAATTAGAGCCAATCTTATGGGCTTTGTTCATACCGCGAAGGGGAATCTCAATTTCCACTTTGGTTTCTATACTGTGACCCTGGAACTGCCAGGGGATCCCTCACCTCTAAGGAGAACTACTCATGAGAATGCAGGGAACACTGAAGAAAACAGAGACAAGAATGGATCCCCCAGGAAACCACTGGAGCTTTTGTCTCCAGTGTTGCCTGAAGCTGGATTTGTTTACCCTGCACTTTTGAGTTGCATGGACCCGTACATTCCCTTTTTGTTGAAGTCAGTTTGCGTTGTGTTTCTGTCCTTTGCAGAAAAAATTTTTTTTTTCCTGACCGATGAGGCCTGGGCGATTGGAGGCAGTCAGTAAGTACTGGTGAATGAGTTGATTGAATGGAGTAAGGATTACTTGTGGGAGGCCTCACGACTGGGAGTGACCAGAGATAACTCTTCCCCCGCTGCAGCTCCCAAGAGCCTATTGCCAAGTTACCTGTCCTTCAGGAGTGCTCTGCCCCAGCGGGGCTTCCTTCATGGAGAGCTCCTGAGGCAGTCAACACAGGCTCTCACTTTTGTTTGTTTCTTTGTTTTTCTACTTTAAAGGCCTTTTTTCTTTTTTTTTTGCCATTGGTGACTCGATAGTAATTTGGTGACAGCTAGGTAACTAACTAGAGGTTTGAAATACACCATCAAGATAAAACCATTTCTCCCAGATAAATTAGGAGTTTGGGATTAATATATACACACTACATATAAAGTAGGTAAACAACAAGGTCCTACTGTATAGCACACGGAACTATACTCAGTATCTTGTAATAACCTATAATGGAAAAGAATCTGAAAAAGAATATATATATATGTATATATATATCTGAATCACTTTGCTGTACACTTGAAACTAACACAACATTGTAAATTAACTATACTTCAATAATAATAATAATAATAATAAACCCATATTCTCGTTAATCATTCTCCCACCCCTTTTACCAAGACAAAGGGGCTTTGTCCAAGCACACACACTTCAGACAGCCAGTTCGGTCTCATTTGCCCAATTAACACTGCTCACATCCCCTCTGATCTAAAAGGCCTTGTATAATGATATATATTAAGAAAATATTTTAGAGATCCCAGATGCCAAGCCCTATGAAACAGTTTATGAAGGGGAGGGCATGGATACTGTCATAATCGTTATGTAAACAGCCCTTGCCCAGGATGACAGCTCACCAAGGAGACCCCGCTGTGCTCAGCACCGTGGTGAATGCAAATTAGTTCACTTTTTAGTCAGCCAGTTCGTTTTGGATTCTGGGGAAAATGAACCGGAGTGGAGCTGCCTGATAAGATTTGACTAGAGAATCCATATCTCAAATGTATTTTTCTGAGGGCTAGAAGTGGGTGGAGCATAAAGAATACCATTTTGATGAAACAACTATAAACATCTATTTGGAATTAATGGTATTTGGGGGACCCTTGGATAAAAATTCACTTTTACTCTTTTGAACCAAGCACTAAATAGCGTTAACATTAATGCACAGAATGACAGGTTAATGTCATCTCACCAACCATCAGTTATTAACCAACTTGGTTCTAATGACCCACTTAGGTATCAAGACCTCTTCCCAGTGATGACTGTGACACAGGAGCTCTGGGGCTACACTCCAGAGGCCCAAAGGACACCCTCTCCCTCTTCCTCTGTGGCTTTGCCCACACAGCTTGTATTACTTCATGGGGGTTTTGATCATCCATGCCTCCAAATCTATTCTCCACACAGCTAAGTAATTTTTAGCATCATAAAATAGAGCATATTTTTCCCCAGTTTAAATCTCTTCACTGGATTTTCATACTCTCAGAATAAAATCCAAGCTCCTTGGCATATTCTATAATGCCCTGCCTGCCTGGTCCCTCTATATGCAAATCATACCACCCATGCTCTTACTCACTAAACTCCAGCCAGAGCCTTCTTTTAACGTCTCACATGTGCTGTATTCATTTCAGCCTCAAGGCCTTTGCATATGCTGTTCCCGCTGCCTGGAAGGTTGCCGTGCCCACCCCCACCGCCCCCGCCACGTATCCCCCTCCAGTTTTTCTTGCTTTAAAGCTCTTACTGCATTTGGTAATTGCACATTCATGTGCTTGTTTATTTAATATCTCTCCTCACTAGAGTGTAAGCTCTGGGAAGGCAAGTGGGGACCTGACCTATTTTATCACTGTTCACCGGCACATGGAAGGTATTCAATAAATATTTGTTGAAATATGATAAAATAAAATCATGCGATGGCACAGAGTTCATATGCCACTTGGCTCAGGAACACCTTCCCCATTCTTAGTGACCCACAAGAGCGCTGTCCTCTCTTCTCCAGTCCTAGGTACAAACCCACCCCCCAAAGGCTTTTTAAAATCATAAATATTAGAGCTAAAAGATACACTGGAGATAATTAGTTCACAGATGGGAACCTCAGGTTTATAAAGCTGAAGTGACTTACCTTGGGACGGGTCATTTCTTCACTCCTCTCAGTTCTTTGATGAGGGAATTTTTCCTCCTGGCTGCTGACTGATACTACCCACTTGGAGGCACAGTGAGTTGATCATGAGTTTGGAGAGGAATTAGGTGTGAGGGTTCAGCCCTCAGCCCCTCTTTTGCGTAGGGCTCTGTCCCAGGGCATGCACATTCTGCATTGCTTCTCCTCCTCCACCCAAGTGTGCAGGGTTAGGCTCTGCTGTGGAGGGCCTGCAGTTGTGCTTCTGACTGGGGGTCATGGGGCAGGAGTTGTCTAATTCTGGGTTCCGTATTTGCAGGGCTATGGTGCCTACACATTTAAGCTCTGTTCTCAAGTCTATCTTTTACTAGTTTAAAATGAAATAATTTTCTGATTCCTCTTCCTGCTTGACTTGGTTCAGAACTGGGTGAGTTTCGTCCTCTCGTATCTCAACACCAAAGCCCCACAGTTGGTCAGAGTTAAGGACTAGAATTCGAAGCTTCCCAGGATCCAGCTCTGATTTCCAGGTGTCAGGTGCACACCTTAGCCAGCGCCACCACAGCTTTCTTCCCAGCCACACTGGAACTGCCTCTCCTACCGTCAGCTCCCCTGTCCCAGCGCTGCAGGGGCAAGACTGTCCTCGGACCCGTGCTGTCCCCGCACTGATTTTGCTTAAAGACATATTTATAATGATTTCATCATGCACATGTTTTGAGTTGAATGAAATAAATGTTCATAGAGCCAACTTAATAGAAAAATTGGGTAATGATCAGATTAAAATAAATTAAATATCTCATTATGAGTTTCTCAGGTTATAAATACATTTTTTATCATCATGTTCATTTTTACTTTTCCCCAACTTATTTTCCCAATTCTCTAATTTTGCGTTTTGTTTTAGATTGTTTCATGCAGCCTCTTTAAAGCTATCATTTCACTCTGACATTTATCTGGATATGAGATCAGGCTATTAGTCCTCTTACGGTGGATGCATATTTCAGTTAATCATGAGTAAGAAGAGAATTGTATTCTGCTTTATTATTGCTATAACGTTAAAACTTTTAATGTAATATTTCTGATGGACCAACAGGTAGAGCTTTTCCATGTTTAAATGGAGTATGAGAAAATTGTTGGGTATAATTATGACCTTACTTGTTGAAACAAATACCTTCCCTAGTCATCCTGGAAACAGAGGGGAAAAGAAAATTACTTGTGAGGAGAAAGCAAAAGAAACACATATCTTCATTGAGAATCCTTAACCACTCTCTATTGTTCCAACTTAAACACAAAGCAAAACAAATAATAATAATAATATAAATAAACTAAGACTTAGCAAACCACACTGTCTCCCATGAAGTCATGCTCTTTTTCTCTTTGGTTTAAAAGGTTAAAGCCATTTCACATTGCGCATTTGGAGGAGCAATGGGGCAATGGATGTTTTCACTGAAGTATTACTTCCTTTTCCATTAGAAGACAGACCTTCTAAACATTTTTCTGTTTCAAGGTGGTACCTGTCCTTCTCAGTTTGGAGGCTACGTGATGCATTTCAGAGATTCTACTGACTTTGGTATAGCTGGATATAGAGTTTTGATTTCTCATATTTTGGTTTCTTCTTCTTATCAATCAGCCAACAGCTATCTACAAAAGAATACCCTCTGAATGTAGAAATATGCTAGATCTTGAAGAAACCACAAAAGAAGTGTCTTCTGTGTTTTAGTTCCTGCTAGCTCAAAGTTTATTATTGGGTTGGAAACAACCAGATGTGTGTTGATATTCCTTTTGTCTATTTTAATACCACAGTGCTATTCCCTTACACAAATCCTAAATCCAGTCAAGGCCATTGTCTCTCTAGACTCTTCCTGGATTAGTTGGAATTTAGGCTAAGCTACTGAAAGAGAGAGACTTCAAGACACAGGGGCTTGAACCTGATAGAATTTTATTTCTCTCTTCCACGATAGTCGGGAAGTGGGAGTTCCAGGCTGGTGTAATGGCTCTTCTCCATGAAATCATTCAGGGGCTCCGGTTCCTTTCATCTTGTGTTTCCACCATCCCCTAGGGCATTTTCCTCATTTTTATGGTCAAAGACTGGTCAGTACACGTACGTGTCTCAGCCTTCAGAAAGTAGAGATTAAGTCTATGACATGCAATTTCATTTTGTGTTAAGTGTAACAGACATAACAATATTTACCAGTATCCAGTTCTTTTCTATTTATGGGCACACGGAAGGTTACCCTTCTTCACTTTCTGTGACTAGGCACAGCCACGTGACCAGTGTTGACCAAAGCGATAGGAGCCAGTGTGGCACGAGTCACCTGAGTGCCGAGGTGTTCATTGCTGGGGCTTGGTTCTCCATCCCTTGCTCCCCTTGCCACGATGACCACAAAACACGTTGATGTGGAAATGTGACAAGATGGAAACCTGCGGGAATCCTGAATGAATGTGAAGAAGTCCCCTGGGCTTGCAGCAGACTTTTGTGAGCAAGAAATAAAACTGTGCTGTTTATTCCACAACATAATCTATCCTATTCTGAATTTTACAGCAGATGATGTGGACACCGTACACATTCTTTCTGCTCACATTTTATGGATGAGAACATAAGTGCATGGGTAGTCCTGGTTCAAGGGCTAGAAGGGCTGTGTATGCTCCATCGCTATGGAAACAACAGGAGCAAATGTGTGTGTGTCGGGAGGGGCGGGCAGTGGGTCCCACTTCTTTGCCTCACATTCCAGTGCCGCGCTTGCTTGGAATGCCCTCCTCCCACTTCTCAGTCTGTGCACGGCCCACACATCCTCCAAAGCACAGCCTTCTGCAAACTCCTCAACATTCTGCTCTCTCTCTCCTCTAAATTCTGATTGCTCAATGTTTATAACCTTTTATTATGTGAGTCATTCATTTAAAAAGGGTTATGGACTCGGGCTTCCCTGGTGGCGCAGTGGTTGAGAGTCCGCCTGCCGATGCAGGGGACACGGGTTCGTGCCTCGGTCCGGGAAGATCCCACATGCCGCGGAGCGGCTGGGCCCGTGAGCCATGGCCGCTGAGCCTGCGCGTCCGGAGCTTGTGTTCCACAACGGGAGAAGCCACAACAGTGAGAGGCCCGCGTACCGCAAAAAAAAAAAAAAAAAAAAAGGGTTATGGACTACTTACCCACCTCTAGGCATTGGGTCTCTACTGGCGACGTAATCTCTAACTCGCAGACTTGAAGTTTCCACCTGCTTAGGACGGTGCCCTATCCCATGACGTGGTTAATAAATACTCTCTGGTTGAATACATGAATAAGTCAGCAATATGATGGTATGTGCATAAATGTTAAGTGGCAGCGCACTATTGGCAGACTCAAGAAGGGAGAAAATCCTGAGGTAGATTGTAGGGTGTATGAGCACAGGGATCATGTCTGTCTTGGATTCTGCCTTATCTCCAGTGCCGATCACTGGGCCTGGCACAAAGTACGTGCTTAATAGGTTTTTGTTCTTTTCCTGGATAACTGTGAGGCAGGCCTGATGGGTGTCTTGAGGGATCTTGGGACATAAGATTAGACCAGTACATAGGGTGGGACCAGATTTTGAGAAGTCAGTCATGGATTTTTGGGTTTTCGTGTGCTAGAAAATGAGAAGCATAAGCTGTTTTTGTTTTTAAAAGGGGAGCCATAGAAAGTTTAAACTTGTTTGCCAAGTGAGTTTAGATATAAATATTAAAGATGAGTAAGTGAGGACTATGGTGATGAAAACCTAGGTTGGGATGGCAATGGTGGACCTCAACACAAAAGGGCAAATCTAATGGACAAGTCAAAGGGAGGCGCAACAGGAACTGATGACAGAGAATATAAAGATTAAAGAAAAAAAATGGACTGAAAAAGAGCAACTGATGGTTCCAGATGGGAATTCTGGAATGAGAGTTGTGTCATTAAAGAGATCGATGTTACAAAAGGCACCTGTGACGAGCTGAATTTGAGGCATGTTGTATCTGTGCCAGGGGAGGAAATCTAAGTGGGGAGCTGAGCAGGCAGCTGGGCCCCGAGAGCAGGTGTTGTCAGTATGAAGATACAGCCTCAGGAGCCAGGTCTGAGGTCACGCAAGACCTGAACAGACCTCTGCTCAGCTTTGATATTTTCTAGCATATGTTACGAGATATGCAGGACAAGTCCTCAATACAGTTGAAAAGTGGGCCTTGCCCTCTTGTGGACTCTTCCTGTGTCAGTGGAGCTCCTGGACTGTCTGTAAGGGCTAATGTATAATAATGGGGTGGAAGATGTCAGATCACCCAAAGGGAGGGCAAGGTAGAGGAGAGCTGGAGGGCTAGAGAGTGGTAGAAGGAATGCATCCCTGAGAGAAAGGTGTGGTTGGAAGTGCAGAGGGCTAGAGCAGAGGCACATAGGCAACGTCTAAAGAGATAAAAGATGTGTGTATCTGTGTGTGTACATCGGTGTATATAGTCAAATGCATATATGTATTCAGAAAAGATCAGCAAATGTGTCTCTGCCCACCAACCCTGCCCTTTAGCTGCATTTCAAACCATCTACCTATTCCTCCACTTATTCAATAAGGGATTAGTACCATTTACATGCCAGACACTGTAGACATGGGAAAAAAACAGTCAGACGTGGTCTCTGCCCTTACAGGACTTATATATTAAAGGTGATATAGATGATGAATACATACAAATTGATTAATTTACTAAAAAAGTGAAAAGGAGAGAACTACGTGCTCTTAATTCTATCAATCTTGCCTCAGAGTAAGAGAGGAGGTAGAGCTCTGCAGAAACAGGAGGAATTCTGAATAGATCACACTCTGAAAATAGCTCATTTGCAAAGATACTAGCCTGCTGGCCTGGACAGGAGCGTCTGACTGTGGACACTTAGAGCCATTGCTACCTGCAGTTCTGGCATTGAGACCAAAAGGCAATCTCAATGAGCGCAGAGGTCTGCCTTCAGCTTTGGAGGCTGGGAAATATCTATCCAGCGTTCTCCTCACTTGCTTCCAATTTCAGTCTGTAGGTCTGTCTTTGGGTTCAAGAAATGAAACAAGGGACATAAGGACGGTGACATGGGCTACCAAGAAGAGAACAGTAATAGGGGAGGCTTTGGGTAAGAGCAAACAGACTACAGATGTGTAAATTATTTTAAATTTAATTTGTATTTTTTCCTTCTTTTCTAACCATTGGATCACAGATCTGTTGAGTCTGGATTGGTGTTGTTGGCTGGAAGCACTAAAAATCCTAGTTCCATAGACTCATGAGCAGTGAAACCTGTGTGCCCAGAGACCCCTCTTCTCCCCACGTTACAGCTGGGGGACTGTCCCGTTGGCTAGTTCCTTCTACCAGGCAATTTCATCCCCAGGGACCAAGCCCACTGCCACGTATCCTTTAGCTTCGGGCTCACTGCCTGCCTTGGATTTCTCTCCACCTTTACTCCCCCAAACAGTGGCATTCCGGAAAATCCAACTGCTGTTTTGAGCTGTCAGGACATCTGACACTGATCTTCAGAGAGGGGGGCGTTGAGCAGGGTAGGGGGAGCAGGCAGGTGTTGGAGGATTTTAAGAGAAACAGATCCCCTCTGGCTGTCTTATTTAGGCATGTCTTTGTAAGAAAAGAGATGGTCCGGGGAGAAAGAGTGTCTCAGTTCTCAACCATGCAGGAGGGTATGTGTGGATACAAAGAAAGTTAGACTTTCAGGGATACAGATCAAAGAACTTTGTCTCAAAGTTGTCTAGGTTAATGCATACATATCATGAAGTGAAAACTTGTCTAAGGAATCCAGGAGAGCTTTTAGTAAATAATAATGCATAATATAGTTACTAAATTATTTTTAAGGATTTAAAAACTGTAGAAACTTGATTATTCAGTATAAAGTTAATATTCATTTAAACAAATTTATTATCATTTCTGCCTAATTAGAATTCATTTAGAAAACATCTATTTATAGCTTGCAGTGTAAAGGCAATTTGTTTTTTACAAAACATGTGAGGTGTAGTTCCTCACTTCAACAGCATGCAATACAGTAGAGATGATGAAAAACATGGATGCCAGCAGCTATAATAAGAATGATTCAAATAAAGTGATGAGAGATTTCAGAGAATTGGTTTGAGTCTGAGGTGACTGGAGAAAATATCTTGGAGGAGGTAGCATTTAAACTGGGATTTGTAGTATGGACACATTTCAGCATGCCAGCTGGTAATGGTTGGCGTTCCAGGTATTGATAGAAGAAATTCGTGTTAAAATTATGGAGCTGTAATAAAGCAACACTGAGTAATTCAGGTTGGCAAAAAGCCAGGGTACAACATGAGACAACCTGATAAGTAAGGTCTTGGAGGGCCCTGGGTGAGGTTCTGGAGCGTGGACTTCAATGGGGAAGCCTGGGATCCTTTTGAGCTGCAGAGTTGAATGATGCAGTGGAGCCTTAGGAAGGTAAAGTTGCTAACAGGTTGGGGTAACTCACCAGGAGGAGAGAGATGAAGAGTAAAAGGGAAAAGCAGAGGGTGCTTCCCTGGTGGCGCAGTGGTTGAGAATCTGCCTGCCAATGCAGGGGACATGGGTTCGAGCCCTGGTCTGGGAGGATCCCACATGCCGCGGAGCAACTGGGCCCGTGAGCCACAATTACTGAGCCTGCGCGTCTGGAGCCTGTGCTCCACAATGAGAGAGGCCGCGATAGTGAGAGGCCCGCGCACCGCGATGAAGCGTGGCCCCCGCTTGCCACAACTAGAGAAAGCCCTCGCACAGAAACAAAGACCCAACACAGCCATAAATAAATAAATAAACAAAACAAAAAAACCCTTGATATTAAAAAAAAAAAGGGAAAAGCAGAGTGATAAGCCTTCTGTTTGTGGTAGTGATTTAGGATGGGGTGGGCTTAATGGATGAATAGTCTAAAGGGAAGACCAGTGCAGAGAGGAAAATGAGACAGTCTCAAATGATTGAGAGGAATGTCCAGACCATAACATCTGAGAGCAAGGATTTCCCAGCATTGGTCCATGACTCTTGAGTCCCCTGCCAAATACAGGAGAAGCGTGAAAAAGAAGTTTTAATCCTGACTTGGCTTTCACATAAATCTGAAAAGCTCAGTCAGATGTGGCTCAGCCTTAGGAACATAGAAATTTTAATCCATACAAAACTCCTTAACTTCTTACCTTTTCAAGCAAGACGATCTTGTTAAAATGAAAAATCTGGCAGATCTGCTATATGATAACAGTTGCAATACTTTGTCAAGTCTCAGCTTAGGAAGAACTGTCACAGACACCGCAGATTTCTACTCATCTATCCCTCCCCATTTCCACAGGGATTATGTGAGAATAAATAAAACATGATAGTACATGTAAAAATATTGTTTTCTACAAAAAGTTGCTGTGTGGAAATTATAGGTTTATAAAAAAGTATTACTATATGGATATTACAACATATCAGAGAAATCTGGAATTATTTTGCTTTGTTCTTCTCAATTTATATTCGACTTTCTTGCAAAAAGAATGTAAAGGAGTTTGTTTATGGTTTATCATTTTTAAGAGCTTTCTATACATGTTGATGAGGGGAGGAGAAGGAAAGAAAATACTTTAAACCAAGCACAGTGCCCTGGTAATAATGGGGTCGGCCAAACAGACACTCTGGACACTGTTGATGGGCCCACAATCCCAGCACTGTACAGTCAGGCCATCTGCATCTCGTCCGGGCGCTAAACTATAATCACTGCCTCCTGAGACGCTATAATTCTAGGAAAACCTACCTACTGAGGTGGCTCACTTAAAGGACATGTTCCTACCCAAGGCTCTCAGAAAGAGGATTTCTGGTCACTTTAAGTATCTGCCCATCCAGTAGCCATTGGCTGACACTCCATGCTCCCAGCTCTGCCACTTGAAAGAGAGAAATGTGAGAACTGGAAACGGATCATTTTTAAAATTATGAGGATTACTACTAGCTCCCATCATATCCTCGTATCATGTTAACAAGTTAGCAGTCTTGGCAAAATGAACAAAAATATGTTTATCTTATGCACGTCATTTGCTATCCTTGGACATATTTAAGTGCCTTTTTTTTTTCAGAGTTAGAGACCAGTAGGCTCGTTTTCTGGTTCTCAGCACTCTTGAATTACGTTTGCTAGTTTATAACGACGTAAGTAAGACTTCCTAAAGCCCTGAATAGGTGTGGTCTGAGTGGTTTATAAATATCACGATGAGGGTATTTCATAGCTTCCCTCCTCAGTCTGCCAATAGGTCATTTGATGAGTGCTTACTCTACTCCAGGTCACTGTTATACATCTCTATATTCATTTCCTCATAACAATTTTATGAGGCAGTTAACAGTACCTCTATTTTAAAAAGCTAAAAGCATGTACAATTTTTTTTCTAAGAAAACAACTAATAAAATATACATACAAATAGAAGTTTCTTTATTTCTCAGTAGCAGAACTCAGTTCTTGAACTCCATTTCTGTTGATGACAGGAAACTTAATCCTGCTCCATTAAGGTAAATTCAGTTATTTCTGATTTTTATTAGTGTGTCTTGGTTAACTGGTCACGCTAGGATTCTCTCCCCTCATTTCTTCACGTATCCATGGGGATAACCTAAGTTCTAGGAAGTATACATATTGCCCTAGAATTGGGGGATGGATGCTTAGTCCTATGGTCACTAGATCTGTCCAGCCTAGTTTACAGTGGGACATACAATCTCCAGTGCTTTTTGGATATCTACATCTGTGGATGTTAAGGTACAAGTTCTCCTTTGATTTTTGTGTGTTGGGTCTATTCAGGTTATTCAGTATCATGATTGCTCCAACCCTAAGGTTTCACAAGATCCACAGGCCCACTCTCAGACAAAAGAAATCTTAGCTTCTCTCTCACACCATTCTATAATGCATCCCTCAGGTCTACCCACCTAGATACCTCCCTTACACATTGCTGTTCTACAACATTAGCACCAGGTTTGACTGTGGTGTCTCTAAGAGGTTTTCAGTTTCCCTGGGCCGTGCCCTAGGAAGTTATCAATTCACTTCATACTCATTATCCCCCAATCTGTCCAGTTTCTATCACCATATCCCCCACCCCCAGTGCTTATGTCCAGTGAGAAGGTGAGCAAATGTCCACTTAGGGACACTTAGCTGTATACCTCTCTTTCACTTCTACATATTTTTTCTGTCTCTTGCTGGTAGAATTCTATTATTTCAGGAATCATTATATTTTCTAGATCTTTGCTCTGAGAAGGCCTAGAAGCAATGACCAATTCTATAGCAGTGGAATCCTTAGAGCCCAGATTGCAGTCTTGAAATATCATCTTCCATTAAGAGAAACCAGGAATCCCTGGAGAAATGGCTAATTCCAGATCTGAGGCAGGAAAGATATATAATGAGCCTGGAAAGTCTTGTAATACCAGATGGCAAGGAAATCATCAAAGGACACTAGAATCATGTCAGAAGGACTCAGGAGTCAACTTAGGAAGCTCTCGCTGGCCAAAGATAGGATACTTTAAGCTTCAGTAAAGATATGAATTGCAATTGATTGGAACCCATCAAATATGTCTAATCCTGTAAATTTATATTAATAGTAAAAAATATAATTGATAATCTTTTGAGGATTATAGGGAAAATTAATTATCTAAAAATTGATAAATATAAGAAATAAGTATACTGCCTTTCTTACATATGAAATGTATAATTTGATAACCAACTAGTAAATGAAGGGAAGTCTCCCCTTATAAAATTGCCCAGGTAATTCATGAAAACAAATAGCACCACTTTGTAATCCCAATGAATTAATGTATCTAAGCTTTAAGCATCAATGGCTGCTAATAGTAAAAAACAGTCATTATGTGCTCTCGTTAAAAAAACATACCGCAACCTATAGTCTTGTCAAAGGTATGACAAATAAGTCTGTTCAAGCCTCTAAATCTAAGTACCAATTTTCAGGAAATACAGGAGACAGAGGAAAATGTCAGACTGCATCATGAGTATGAAATCAGTAGACTGTGGCAATCTTTATAGGTCAAACACCCCAAATTATTCAATATGAAAATTATAAGAAGGAATGGGATGGAAAGGGAGCATATCTGTAGATCAAAAGATACTTCAAAATATAAAGTTAAAAAATACATAGCATTCCACATATAAGTAATATCATATGGTATTTGTCTTTCTCTGTCTGACTTAACTTCACTTAGTATGATAATCTAACAGAAATAGAGTTACAGATATAGAAAACAAACTTATGTTTACCAGGGGGAAGGAGGGGAGGGATAAATTAGGAGATTGAGATTGACATATACACACTACTATATATAAAATAGATAACTAATGAGGACCTATTATATAGCACAGGGAACGCTACTCAATACTCTGTAATAATCCATATTGGAAAAGAGTCTTAAAAAGAATGGATATATGTATATGTGTAACGGATTCATTTTTCTGTACACCTGAAAATAACACAGTGTTGTAAATCAACTATATTCCAATAAAAATATTTTTAACATACATAGGATGTGCATATAACATGGTACATCCCCTCTAATGGAATACCATGAAGCTGTAACAAGGAGTAAGGAAAATCTATATGAACTAATGATATGAAGTGATTTTCAAGATATTTATCATATATATGTAGGTTTTACATATATATGTAATAGCATTATATCAATGGCAATTTCCTGATTTTGATAATAGTATGGTAGCTATGTAAGATGTTAACATTTGTGGAATCGTGGTAAAGGGTATTTAGGAATTTTTCTATTTTTGTAATAATTTTGTAAGTCTGAAATTTCAGAATGGAAAATCTTAAATTAAAAACATTAAAATAAAAAGATAAATTGTGCAAGATTAAAATACAATGTCAAAGGATGCACACTTGCATAATACAACCATACAAATGTAAGAAAATGATTTCTACAAATATCAAAACAGAGGCTACTTTTGAATTGAGGAAGGGGCCGTGATTGGGACGGGACACAGGGAAAGGCTCCTGAGATGGCTGGCAAAGTTCTGTTCTTGACCCTGGGGGTGTGATGGTTACAGGGTGTTCCCCTTATAATAATTCACCAAGCTATATGTTTGTTTTGTGTAACTCTCTGTATCTGCATTTTATTGTATGAAGACAAACAGATAAAAAAACAGAAACAGAAAAATATGCCTTGGTTTTCAAGATCTTCTCTCTGATATGAATGTCAAAAACCTATTTTGAAATTCAAAAGCAATGATTTGACTTTTTGCTCTTAAACTAACAGCCTCTTTTAGTGATATCAATATCACTGACTCAATAAAAGGGGGGGTCCTAGAAGGGGTCCTCTAGGGAAATAGGTAGTAAAGAGAAAATTTCTGTTAATAGCTCAGAATTTCTCCCACCACAAGGGGCTTAACCACTACAATATGCTTTTAAATGAGGGACGTGCTCTTATCACCTCTCCCCTCACCATTTTTCATAGCTTTACAGTTGTTCTTCTTCATCCTATTCTGGATGAGCTTAAGCAAAAGTGTCATAGAAGTGGAAGAACAAGACTATAGCAAAACTGTCAAGAGGACATGGCTACAACAGGACACTTCAATATCCCTTTGAGACTTGCTGAAATAAAAAAACTGTACTTCTGCTCATTGATTAAGCACCCACTATGCTCCAGACACTGCCAGATAGTGGGAATGGAGAGAAGAGAATATTAAACTTTTGTATTGAGGTATATACATACAATTGCATAGAATGGTTTGTAAACTTTATTTAATATCAGAATTACCTGGTTGAAGTTAAAACATATCTATATAGAGAGATTTCAAAGCCCAGTCTCTAAAGACTGATTTAGTAGATCTCTTAACAAGTGCGTGCACAGACACAAATGTCTGAATTTGTGATTTCAGATGTAGAGCAGTTTCAGAAACATCTGAAAGGCTAAGGTGGAGGCTGAAATACGGTGGAGCTCATTAGAAGTGAGGAAGTCGAGGAACTCCAATGCACAGGCATTGAAAGAGTCATACAGGAGGACCTGGAGATTGTGTAAGATGATAGCAGGACTTAGGCTAGAGAGAAAGACTGTAACTTAGGTTCCAAGTTTTCCTTTTAAGGAAATGACTGAACAGGCAGCTATGAGATGAGTGCAGGGGCAAAGGGTTTTAAGTAAGAAAGAGATAAACCTTAAAGAGGTTGGAGAAATAATGAAGAAGCGATAGTAGAGAAGTATTCAGAGGAAGAACACTGACCTGATAGCTCTTAAGAGATCATGGTTGGCTAGCCTGATTCTGCCATGGATTCAAACTTTTATGAAAAACGTCACAGCCAGAAATCAAAGGAAATTATACAGAGCCTGGTCTGCAATTGCTATCTGTCAGGAAGTCAGATGTGAAAACACAGTTTTCTGTAATTCTTTCCTGATCTACTTACATGGGGAAATAACAGGGAAGAGTAGTTAAGTAATTGAGCTGACACCTATTTGTTCTTCACTAGGGCATTTGGACCCCAAGATTTGTAACGCCACCAGTGGCATCTTGCACAATAAGTTAATGGTGCAGCCGTCCCCAACCTTTTTGGCACCAGTGACTGGTTTCGTGGAAGACAATTTTTCCATGGACCGGGGGTGGGGAGATGGTTTCAGGATGATTCAAGCCCATTACATTTATTGTGCACTTTATTTCTATTATTATTACATTGTAATACATAATGAAATAACTATGCAACTCACCATAATGCAGAATCAGTGTGAGCCCTGAGCTTGTTTTCACTTGCCACTCACTAATAGGGTTTTGATATGAGTCTGCAAGCAATTGATTTATTATGGTCTCTGTGCAGTCAAACCTCTCTGCTAGTGATAATCTGTATTTGCAGCTGCTCTCCAGCACTAGCATCACTGCCTCAGCTCCACCTCAGATCATCAGGCATTAGATTCTCATAAGAAGCGCGCAACCTAGATCCCTCGCATGCGCAGTTCACAGTAGGGTTCAAGCTCCTATGAGAATCTAATGCTGCTGCTGATCTGACAGGAGGCGGAGCTCAGGCAGTAATGCCAGCGATGGGGAGCGGCTGTAAATACAGATGAAGCTTCGCTTGCTTGCCTGCCACTCACCTCCTGCTGTGTGGCCCAGTTCCTAACAGGCCATGGACTGGTAGCAGTCCATGGCCCAGGGGTTGGGGACCCCTGCTCTATTGTACTGTAACAATGATACAAGGGCACCCTACCTTAAGACAAAGTATGTGTACACACATACACAGAGATAGATATAAATACTTCTAGATAATTCTAGATATAGATAATTTACAGTTCAGTTCAGTTACAGATAGGCTATTTTTCAACTTACAAAAGAAAGTACCATATATTCTATTCAAATAGGTACCTTCTCTACGGAGAGGTCATACGGTAAACAGCAAAGATTAACACCGTAACTGAGGTGGACTGAGACACACTCTAACAAGCTGGGGACACTGGGTAAGCCATTTACTTACCTGATTTTAGTTTTGTTTGTGAAATGACTTTACGTAAAATTCCTTTGAATGTTGTTAATTCTAATTCACTTGTGATTTTATTTAAATTTAACTATTTAGACATATATTTAGTATATGAAGCAAATCACCTAATACTTTATTCCTTTAATGTTACAATACCCTATATAATATATATATACAATACATTATATACTCAATAACATCAAAATGATTTTATGAAAATAATAGTGTAAACTTCTTCTTGTTTCCAATCTTCCTGGTTACTCAGCTTGTTTCTCTATCTCTATCCATGCATCAACCCACAAGCATTTAGTTTTAAAGTGTTTGCGTATTAATAGAAGGGGGATATTTTCTAGGGGATCTCAGTCCCACTAGAAAGTGATTATTATTATGTCTTAATTGTTTGTTAGAAGAATGCTCAATTTAGATAACTTTCTAATACCCCAAGTCATAACGGGATGATAGATATTTGTACTTTCCACTTATTTCTTATACTTTTAATTCCTATGGAAAGCTGTTTACCTAATGCCTTTGCCCATGTAGAACCTTGTGAACTGGTAATTATTCCAGGATGGGCAGGTATGGTCACTGCACACATTTTTATTAAGGGTGGTGGGGGGGAAGAAAATCGTTTGGAATGCACATTTTTCCATGGGTTAAACAGTGCACAAGAACCTAGCAACTTTGGAGGAGATCCAGCTTACTTTTGCTTTAATGTACCCAGAAGGTTTCAAATTAGTACTCAGCATTACTGTTTTAATTGAAAATTAACCTCGCCATAACTGGAAGTGAGGATCAGCATCCTAATGTTTAGGAGACGGCTGTATGGTTGGGGAGGTCATTACACTGGACAGCAGAGACACTGAAGAGGAAAACACAAATCATTTGTTTCCTTAAGCAAGGACACGCAGTCAACACTTGAATTGGTGGTCAACTATAATTTGCTTCCAGAGTCAGCAACTCTGGCAACACTACAGTTTGGATTTATAGCAGGGCACACAAGTAACAATGACTTTGAAAGTAATGTATAAAAGAACCAAGGAAAAAGTTCTTAAAGATCTACTCCTCATTCCAAGGACTTTCCCGCTCCACCTAAAAGCAGGAGGTGCTCTTGTTCCTATTCCCAACATGCCCCTCGGCAGTTCTTCCTGAATAATTACTCCTCCAGGAAACCAATGATATTTGAGTCTGGGTTATCAACAATCCTTTATTTTTTGCCTGGGAATTTCAAACCAATACACTCCCAGCCTGAACAATGTAGACAGAAGTTTTCCTTTCCATTTGGTAAAAAATAAAATTTAAAAAAATTTCTATATTTGCTGCCAATGTCCTGAAAAGTTCAATCACCTCTCCAAATTCCCCAGAATAAACACAAGAAAATACCTCTCCCCAGTAGGATCCAGGCCCTGCACTACCACCCTTAGGCACTTCCACTTCCTCCATCTTCAGGGAAGGAGTGTCCAGTTCAGATGTGGCTCCTCAGTGGAGAAGAGGGAATTTAGGGGAAGGGGAATTTCTTTAGGAATTGTCAGTCCCACAAGTAAGTTCCTCTTTTCCTTTTCCCTTTTCCCTGAAAGTGAAAAACTGCTCACAACAAGTGCTCACTGTCCCGTTTCCCTATGTATCACCAGAGCCAAGAGAGGACCCCGTCAACGAGGCTCCCTCTACTCTGTCCCGCAGACCACAATCTCCGACCTTCACCCCATTGTCTGTGCAATGTGTAGAACTGGAGCTCAGAGCAGTGGCCTCAGCATCACTCTCCATGCCCGGGGAAGCCAAAGGCCCCTTTCTTGGCCGAGGGGAAGGGCTCTTGTGGAAGCAGAGTTTGAAAAGCCCCAGCACTGTCACGGTCAATATCACCAACACTACTACTGCTATGCTCACAAGTATGAAGACCACGGTGGAAGAATCGAAAGCCTGGGGATTGTCAGAGGAAGACGTGGAATTAAACTTGGGAATCACGCTTCCAGAAGAGTTGATGTCGGCCTTTGCCTCTGTTTGAGGGGATATTTGAAGAGTAGATATTGTGCCCTGTGCTCCCCACCGAGGAATCTCGGGAATAGATGTTGCTGAACTGCTTTGTCCAGGGGCATGGGGTACCTCTCCTGGCTTCTCCCGGACACTGGGTGACCAGGTTCCCTTCGACACGGGGCTGGCTGCAGTGGCTGGCGGGTGCCAGGTGGGCACCTTGGTCCCCCCAGGGGCCGGCTGTCCTTCCCCATTGGTTACACAAGAGCGTCCGTCTTTCCCTAGCACGAAGCCCGCAGCACACTCGCAAGCAAAGACTCCCAAGTCGTCTAGGCAGTCAAGGAGCTTCACGCATTTGCCATCACGGAGGTACCTTCCGGGACAGGGACAGAGCACAGCCCCGGAGGGTATCCCGTCCCAGCGCGCGCCGACCTCGTCCGAGGTGCAGGTGGCCGTGATGGAGAGCTGCCCGGGGCAGAGCGCACTCACCTCGGTCCCGGGGGGACTGAAGTCCAGCGCCGCGCTGGAAAGCTGGAAAGGCGCGCGGTAGCTCAAGTCAGAAGCGGCCCCCGGGCGCGGTGCGGGGCACAAGCCCTCGAACTGGTACTTGCACAGATAGCCGTTGGCGCGCTGGTGGCATCGCATCTCCTTCCAGCCTGCGGGCTCGATTCCCCGGGTGGCCTGGAGTCCCGCGCAGCTCCGAGCGGTGCAGGAGCGTTGGGGCTCCTCCACCCACTGCAGCGTGTCGCTTTCGGACCCGCCGACGTCGGGGGACAACCAGGAGAAACCCCGCAACGGCTCATTCTCCAGGGTGCAGTTGGATCGCCTGCGCTCCAGCGCCACCCAGAAGAGAAGGTCTTTGGAGCCCCCTCCGGGCCCCGGGCCCGCCCGTAAAAGCGCGACCACCGCGCGGAGCTCGGCGTCCCCGCGCACCGTGCTGAGCGCCCCGCCGCGCAGGCTGCAGGCCTCCTCGGCCTCCTGCCGCTTGAAGGTAGCGTGGTGCAGGCTGTAGCAGGCCCCCGAAGCCGAGCAGCCCGCGCGGTCGGCGGTGGGGTGCTCTCCACTGCCGGGCCGGGGCCAGAACGTCTGCCAGAGAAGGCACAGGGCGAGCGCCTCCCTCATCTTGGAGGCCCAGCGCCCGCGGCTGCTCCCAGCTTGGATCTGACCCGCCCGAGGGCGTGGAGCTGTCCCAGGAGCGCGGTCACCGCCCCCCCCCCCCCACAGCTGGCTCTCCGCCCCCCCACCCGTCCCCCGCGCCCGTCCCCTCAATCTCCAAGAATTCCCGTCAGGGTTCTGGCAGCAAACAGCTTCCCTCCCTTAGGCCTCAACAGGAAATGTGTCCGGAGCTCTGCCAGGCCCCGTGCAGCCCTGCGGTCAGGAACACAGCTGGCGCCGGGGCACAGGGAACGCAGTCGCCCAGAAGGTCAAACACCCTGTTTAGGGCAGGAGAAAAAGAAAGAAAAATCGCCACTGGGAAGAAGTGTATCGTTTTCCCTGCTCAGGGAGTTTCACAACCTCAGATCCCAAAGCACTTTGGTGAACACTGGCAGGAAGGGCTGGAGAAGAGGAACTTGCTGAGCGCCCACGCGCGCCCACTGTGCTCCGTCCGGAGCGGTGGTGGAGTTGGCCTCACAGCAATGTGTAGAAGGCTCCAGGCTTCGCCAGTCTCGCGATTTTGGGGGGAAAAAAACCTTGTGAGAAGTAGAAGCATCTCCCTTTGCCACCAGAGGCAGCACGACGTAACCACCAGTTTCTTCCTGGCTCTGCTCCTCTGTGCTGTGGAAGGAGATCCAGGCGTGCTAATTGCTGGTCAAAGAATTTACAGTTCCTTTCCGGTATATTAAAAGGGAGAGCCTGCTTCTGAAGTCAATGCTCGCCTTAACACGTTTGTTTTTCGTTTCCATTTCTTTCTCTTTGAAATGGTTGAAATTGGTTCATTCAGGAAAGGAAATGTATTTCTAGGCCTAAATGAAAAATAATGGACACAGATCTTAACTGTTATGTTAGGTTTCCTTACCGCTATATTGATTCATAACTTCTTCAAGCTTATAGATAATATCTAAATGAGATCATGGCCTGTTTGAGAACAAGCACCCCACGTGTGATTTTATCCTTGAACTATTTTAATGTCATTTTCTTCTACAATTAAGTGCCAATATTTGTAACAGTAAGTTGGAAGTCCCCTCTAAGGGACACAAGAGTTCAATAGCCTTAAGAAATTAAAATATTTATTACATTATACTGCATGTTGTATACCATAAAAAAAATACCCTGCAACTTAAAAAACAGGTGAGTCAATTTCTTCAGTTCCAATGGCTGTTTTGTTTTAATACAAACACTTCAACTCAGTTGGAAGCAGTGAGGAATTAAAGGTGAATAAAGGAAGGAAAGTTAAACACTGCACTGTCTATGAAACGATTTTCTTGTTAGCAATTTAGACAATATGCATCATTTTAGAAGATTATTATCTATTTTGGCTCACAGTGACCAAATAAGTTGCAATCAGAAATACATAAGGTTTCAGCTAAGCCCTCTTAATGATGCATGATGCTTTTAAACATCTGTAATCAGAATGAAAGTTGCCACTCCACGGGTAATGCCTACCACGCTTTTAAACTCCCTTGTACGGATTGAACTGTTCAGGTTAGTGAGGATGGGTGGGAAGGAAGGTTTCAGGATCACATCTGTACACTCCTACCTCATTTTCACCACTACTCTCACTCTTCTTTTCCTCTTGGAAATTCCATGTATTTTAACAGATGATAATAAACACCAGGAATCATCATCACACTTACCCTGCTTTTGCTGACTGTGGAGTTCTGCAGCAGGATTTCTCTCCTACACCCTTGCTGTTTCCCAATTTAAACGACATTCATTAGTCCTTCATTACAGATGCCAGAGAATCACCTTAAACATGACTCTGCATTTAAATTGAGTTAATGACTTATGAAAAAGGAACATGAAAATCTAGAAATCTAATTAAATGGATTTTAAAAATACCTAATTACTTGGGCCAGCTCTATATACCTTTGCAATCTAATGACTACATGTTGTAAATGTGTCTATGCGGTACTGTATATTTTAATAAAATAAAACCTTCTACAAATCTAAGCAGTCAGTGGAAACCTCTTAGATATTTTAAAAATCACTTGAAATGAGGTGAGGTTTCTAGAGTAAGAAAGAATGAATGCTTGAAAAACTTAAAGTAAATACATGATCTCCCCTCCTGGCATTCTGCCTATAGGGAGGTAGGATATTAGAAGAGATATCCTACCTGGCCATAATGGCCATAATGACTGCATATTACAGTCCTGGCCATGCCTGTAGTGATGTGAGAGAAGAGTTAGAAAAAAAATTAGCTCAAAGTAACACATAGATCATTTTGTAATTAATTACTTTGTACTGACTTATATACCACTAACATATTTTGAAATGTATAGTACACCTGAGAAAACTAGAAATGAAGGAATGTTTTTGTTTTTATTACTCTTTTACTTATTATTTTTTATTAACAGCTCACTTGATTGAATATTTATTCTGGCAGTTGTGGGTTTAGTGCTTATGGCTACTGTTGGAGGTTAGTGTTACTTATGTACCTATTTATCAGATAAGAAAACTGAAATCTAGAGATCATGTATGTAGTTGGCCTGTGGTCAAATGAGCAAGGATGAGCCCAGGCATCTGAACCCAGAGCCTGTGTTCCTTTTTTTTTCTTTCCTCCAATGGAGGTAAAATTCACATAACATAAAATTAACCATTTTAAGTGTACAATTCAGTGGTATTTAGTATTGATACATTCTCAATGTCAGGCAATCATCACTTCTATTATTTCTAAAACATTCTGATCACCTCAAAAGTAAACCTTATCCCCAGAATGTTTTTATTTTTAAATAATGCTATTATGATCATAATAGGATACCATTTTATCTCCACTGGATTCCAAATATCGGAAATGCTGACAATGCCGTGGATCCACAGTCTCTTTTATATGTTACAGATGAGAGTAACAACTTTGGAAAAGCTTGCTATTTTTAACTAAAATTGAACACTTACGTACTCTTTACTCCATTATGACCTTCATGCCCAGGTATATACTCAAGAGAAACTTACACACGTACAAGAGAAGATATATAAAAGGATGTTGAGGGCTTCCCTGGTGGCGCAGTGGTTGAGAGTCTGCCTGCCGATGCAGGGGACACGGGTTCATGCCCCAGTCCGGGAAGATCCCACATGCCGCGGAGTGGCTGGGCCCGTGAGCCATGGCCGCTGAGCCTGCGCGTCCAGAGCCTGTGCTCCGCAACGGGAGAGGCCACAACAATGAGAGGCCTGCGTACCACAAAAGAAAAGGATGTTGATAGCATCACTGCTCATATTAAAAACCAGAATGAATCCAAAGGTTTAGCAATGGATGATGGATAAATAACCTGTGGTACATTCACTCAATGAATATTGTACAGCAATCAAAATGAATGGAATATAGCTGCAAGTAGCAATATGAATTAATCTTATCAATACAATGTTAAATGACAAAAGTTCCAAAAAATTATACAGATTCTGATATTCTTTTTGTAAAATTAACAAAAAAACCATTAAATATATATTTGTGTATTTTTAAGGAAAAAATAGTTACTACAGTGAGATAAAAGGAACAATGGGTGATGATGGATCCTTTGGGTGGGTGGGAGGAGGAGGAGGATGGACTAGTAGGAAAAATAGTATTTGATGTGGGCTGTTGTCAGAGTCCTAGCTTTTGTTTTGGGTAGTGGCTTTGTAGGTGGTTATTCCATTATTAAAAAATCAATAATTACATAATTAACAAAATAAAGAAAAGTGGCTTTATCTAGACAAATGATGAGACAATGACATGAATCAAAAATTACAATTAGGGCTTCCCTGGTGGCGCAGTGGTTGAGAGTCTGCCTGCCGATGCAGGGGACACGGGTTTGTGCCCCGGTCTGGGAAGATCCCACATGCCGCGGAGCGGCTGGTCCCGTGAGCCATGGCTGAGCCTGCGCGTCCGGAGCCTGTGCTCCGCAACGGGAGAGGCCACAGCAGTGAGAGGCCCGCGTACCGCAAAAAAAAAAAAAAAAAAAAAAAAAAAAAAAATTACAATTAATCTGACTCTGAGCAACTGAGTTCCAAAATGTAAAATCTAAACAAAATTAAGATGCTAGCTATATTTTTAAGAAATATTGTCAGTATATTTCCCTTTGATCCCCAGATTCTTTTGCAGGTAACACATTTCTAAATTTAAGCCAATTATTAATCTGAAAAAGCATAAAAAATAAAATATTTTCCTATGTTTCTAGACTTTTCAGACAATCTGTGTATTATTATTAAGAATCATGTATGGTATTTATTTGTTCATCATTTATACAAGGTTATCCCATCCAAAGAGCTAGAGAGAATATATAAGGAAAATAAGTTTAGTTCACATTTTCATTTGATTATTAATTTTAAAATGTCAGAAACAAATATGGAGAAAGATAGAATTTCACTAATCACATCCCAAGTAATCTCATAAATTTATAAAGTTGTCGATCCTCACTGAATAAATTCTGTTATTGTTGAAAGAAAACAACATCTGGGCCTTAGCATATTTCTGAGTTCACCAAAGATATATAAAAATACTTCAGAGAAAATTGAAAAGGAGACAGCATTCCATCAGGAGAACATGGTGTTCAGAAGCGAATCTAAGCTAGAGACCAAGAATTGTGAAGATTCTTTGCCTTTTAGAACTATATTGGACCTTAACAAAATGATCAATGATCAATATCTTTATATTTTTAACTGAGTAAATTTTAAATTCTAAGTCTCAAGTGTCCACGAAGTGCTTAATGAATGATAAAATTTGGTAATTTTATTTTCTGAAAACACAACTTCTAATCATCATTATGTACATGTTCTAAATCAGGATATATGATTTGACCCTTAACCCAACAGATCATATAGACTCATAACCTAACAAATTCATATACTCCTGAATAGGTAAAGACTTCTTTTAGGTGGCATTGTCTTTAAGTCATCTGCATACATTTATATACAGTCAGTCATTTCAGAAATGTATGTCACAATGACAGGTAGTCTTCTGGTTTAGTACAGAAACAAGAAACTTTAAAAAACATTAAATTTTCAGCTCCTTCATTTAAACTGCTCTCTAAACAGAGGCAGTGCTGATCATGTCCCATGGGCCCTGGAGGTAATATAGAAAATTATTCTCTGGTGGCCATTACAGAATTAGTACATCGACCATTGCCAAGTTTATAATCAAGAAATAATGGAAGAATGACTCATGCACACAAAAGGCTTGTTATAATCCAAATTCCTACCAAGTTCTAAAGTATAAATATTTATTTTACTACTCAGATATTTTTTCACAATTGCCTACAGAGCCAGTTTATGAACTACACTTGAAAATCAGCCTTACTACTTTAAAGTTACACACACACATGCGCACACACACACACTCACACCTCTCACCTAGACTTTTTTTTTTGACCGATCGCAATAAGGTGAAACTTGTAGGGTTAGCTAACATCATCCAGCAAACAAACTTAACTACAGTTGTATGGAGGTGGGGGAATGGTGCATGAGTTGCAGACCTTTTCTTTAGTTAAAGTTTGGCATCTATCTGATCAGGTCCATAGAATTTGGAGTTTTTCAGGTCCTACTCCTGGGCCCTTTTCTCTTTCCACTGGATACTCTCATGTAATCTCATCTCGTCTCATCCTGTGGTTTCGGATATCATCTGTACGTCAGTGATGCCCAAACGTATCCACACTCCATTCTTAGCTAAGCTCTAAATTCGTATATCCACCATGTACTTAATATTTGATATCTCATAGGTATTTCAAATTCCCATTTCCTAAACAGAACTTTGGTTCCTGCCTCCTGAGCCAGGTTCTCAACTTGCTTTCATTATTTCAGTAAATGGTACATCTAGCCCCTAAGATGCTCATCACCAACTTCCTCACCTCTTATATGGGTCAGGGTTTTTTTTTTTTTTTAATTGTAATTGACAGAAATCCAACTCAAATTAGCTAAATGCAAAAGGGAATTACATGATTCGTAACTGGGAAAATCCTGGAGTAGTTCCAATAGTTGAATAGAATACTGCCAAAACCACAGCAGCCAGGAGATTCAATCACATCAGGATTTGTCTTAATCTCTCTCCCTTTCTCTTCTCTCTTCATGGCTGCATCCTCTCCTGCTTCCTTCTGTCTTTCTTCAAAGGACCTGAACAAGACCACTGGCAGTCCTCATGTTATACCCTTATAACATTCTACTAAAGGAGAGCCTTCTCCTCTAGCTCCAGAGCAAAATCCCAAGAAAAGATTCTGATTGATCAAGCTTCAGTAATATGCCAGTCATTTGCTCAATCATTGTAGCCAAAAAGATAGGACTCAGTGATTAGTGATTTCCTTCTGGGGGCAGAGTCTCTATCAGAGTTATATTAAGGAATATTCAATTCTAAGTCTAAAGTATACTTTGAATACATGTAGTTTTATGTTTCACTTTGATCATCCTAGTCGGCGCCTGTCAAATGTCTTCTCACTGTTCTGCCTGCATCATTCTGGACCCCATGGAATCAATTCTTCATAGACTCATCAGGAAGATCTTCAAGAACCTTAGTCTGATTATGTCTCTCTTCTGCATATACCTCCGTTGCTCCTAAAATAAAGCTCAAATCCTTACCGAGAACTACAAAGTGTTGACTCCTGTGCCTCTTCCTAGTTTATCCTCTTGTCTCTCTGGTCTCAGTTCAGTTGCCAGCACCTAAGTGAGAACTTCCAAGGCAACCCAATCTTCATTTCCCCACCAATAATTCTCTAGCCCCAGTCTCTTTCTATGATACCAACGTGTTTTTTTTTTCCTTCATAGCAATTATCATGTTCATTTATTTGATTGTCTTGCCTGTCTCTCACTCAATGTAAGCTCCATAAGGCAGTGCTTGTCACAAGTGAGTAAATGAATGTATGATTGAATCCACCACCATTCTCCCCCTTGTTGATTATGGTCCAGCCACACTGGTCTGTTCTCTGTTCCTCCAAAACATCTCATAATTCTTACACGATTTCCCTTTACCGAAATCATTCCTCTCTTGTCTGTTAGATTTTTTAAAAATTACATCTTTAAAAGTTGTGGAGTAAAATGTACGTGTAGAAGTGTACATAAATACTTATGTACAGTTTTACAAATAACCATGAAGCCATTTCCGAGTCAGGAAATAGGGCCAGCTTATGGTTATTTCCTCCCTGCTCTGTTCAATCCCAAGGTAACATCTGTTGCAGTTCTCTAAGATTAGGAGAGATAGTTTTACTTCTGGTTTACCCTGACATTGAGGATGTAGCTCAGCTGATTGGTAGGAGGTTTCCTGGGGTGGGGTCAGGTTTAGACATTTGTTCTTCTCTCCCCATGAGGCTATAAAACCAAAAGTTCAAGATCAACAGGATTGGTGGCAAATATCCAAGCTCAAAAGTAAGTAGTCTCAGTGCTCATTTTAGGTTTCTGTGTTCTTTCTTCCCCCTTAGACTTCAACCTAGTTGTGTGTGTGTGTGTGTGTATGTACAGATATAGACATAGACGAGTGCATGTATATTTCATCACTGTTTGTTGTCTTCTTTGAAAGGGTTGATTTCTTAATTTGGGTTCCCTCAAAAGCAAACCCTGAGACAAGGATTTGGGAGCTACTCATTTATTTGGAGGAGAGGCAGAAGTCATTGGCAAGGAATGAGACAGGGAAGTTAATATGAGTTATAGCTATGGGAAACTAGGGGCCAATATTGCAGGGAACCATCTGAGAATCTATGAAACCCAACTAAGTGTGTCCCACCAATGGGTGGTGAAGCTGCAGTATTTATTTACAAACTCCTGTCCCTCAAGCAAGTAGCTGCAGGGTACTTGGCCTTAGGCACTTCCAGCAATCCCTGAGCTAGGTCCTGCATACTCTGGTGTACAGGAAAATACCTTCAGGCACAAAGACACCAAAGGTGCATGTGGCATTCACTACAGTAGGTCTCAATAACTTAGTCTGCCACATTCTAAACCCCTTCAGCTTATGGCTTAAACAACCCCTCACCAAGCCCTGAAGTATATGTGGGGTCCCCCACTTTATTTGATCTCATGGATCCTTGCACTTTTTCCTTCATATCACTTTTCACAAATGTAAGCATATAATTGTTTATTTGTGGAATGTAATATCTATGGCCTCCAGTACCTTACTACTCAAATGCCAGCAACATTGGCATTAAAAGGGAATAGTTAGAAACACAGAATCTCAGCACTACCCCAGACACAGTGCATACTAATGATATCCCCAGGTGATCTGAATGCATGTTAAAAGTTTGAGAAGCACCGCTCCACTAGACTGTATTTTCTTGGAGGCAACGGTTATGTCTCTTTTCTTCAGCATTTATCCCAGGTCCCTAGTAATGTAGCTGGTCTATAGTAAGCACTAAAGAAATAACACACACACACACACGGTTCACGTGTGTGTAGGCACACGCATAAAGTGCCAGTGATTTAGCAAAAGTGCTGTATATTAATAACTGAACACATGGAATTTTCTAGCTTTTTGTCATGAATCAGATCATTATTCCATGGGGCCAGCAGTTCCAGGCCCATTGGTTAGTGTGTCTCCTAATAAATTGAACAGAAGTACTACTATTCCTGTTTTAAAGAAATTCTTATTATAACAAAGTGGCCAGCATTTTTATTTAGGTCTCTGGACAGCTTACTGTGGTGCATAGTTTCATGCTCTGATCTGGTCTGGAAGGATTTGTATGGTAAGTGTGCTTGATCACCAGGGCATGCCTTAAGTCTGAAAGTGTGCCTTTTCTATGGGTGCCTCCAGAATTTCCACTTCGCAGAGCTGGAAGAGGCAGGGAAAAGAATCACAGCTACTTAAATTCAAATCCTATTAGGCTTAGCTGTTGTCACTTTGTAAGTACTAGGGATAATCAGCAGTTACCTTAGCCCTTACCTTGTAGAGGCAGGGACCTTGAACTTATTATTAGCCAGACTTACTATCTGGCCTATTTTAAGGTCTGTGTATCGGATAAATTCACACGCCCCTGCACAACAGATTCTATATTGGCTTGTCTATTCCAGAAATGTGATTGATTCTTACTATTATATGGCATTTCAAATCTGATACCTTCAGAAGATTTTTGACCTTCAGATTTAGCATCAGGAATCTTTGTTTTAAAATAGCAGTGATTTAGGCAAGTCTATTCAATAAAATTGGATGTCATATATCGTTTTGGTACTCTACCTCTTTGTTTTGTACCGAATTCACATAATGTGACGTGATTTATTACAGTGGGGAGAGAGGGAGGATGCTGCTTGCTACCCTATAGTTACAGCGCACACACACATCTATGAAAGAAGATCATTATTATTATATTTTTGCTAAATTATATCTTTTGTGAATGGTCTTACTGTGGATTTGGCTTTACAGTTATTGGAAGAGTCGAATACTTTGTACAAACTTTCTTTCACTATCTCATATTTAGCATAGGAATTCACAGTTTTAAATGTATTTGTGAATATGTCATTGTTTAGTAATAACCCTTCCTCACACACTCTCTGTGTGATTGGGTAGGTGCTAATTGGAAATCTCACTGGGGAATCCTCTTGAGAATTATCGATCATTTTCCTGGTCTTCTCTTTAGCAGGGTCACCCTGAGTCCAAGGAGATGCAAGTGGAGAGCCGGGAAGGGATTTAGAAATGCTTTGTCCATTACAAGTTGGGTAGTCTTGAACGACTGCAGCACTCTTGGGTTAGTATCTGAATGTGCCTTCAGAACAAGGAGGGGGAGACGTGGGGGAGGGTGCAGTGTACCTCTTACTGGGTCTTCTGACCAATGGCATGCAAAACCAGCAGAAATACTCTCGGTCCGGGAAAAGGCTGTGTAAATCCCTCCCCACTGACTCCTGAGCCTCCTGGAGGAATAGTAGGACTGTGAAGAAAGGTGATTTCAGCAGAGAAGGCTTCACCAGCACAGCAGGAAATCCTCTCCCCCTCTGTGTACTGAGAGAATTCAGTAGAGGCTCTGCTGGGTCTCCTTTTGCTCAGACACAAACCATGACTTTGCTACACCTGGGGATCTCAACCCAGAAGTGAGAGGGCAACCCCACTGGCCTTTCTCTGACTCTCTCGTCATGTTGTAGAATATTAGCTCTGTCTTTTCCCTCTTTAACGATGAAGGATAAGAATTCAATTTGCCGGCCTCTCTCTTGGAATAAATAACATTTACCTTTGTTAATTCTCAGACTCTAATAGATTCTTTCCATCTTCCCTCTCCAAATCTTCTCCATCTGAGACATTTTATAGATACACATAAAATAAAAGATATATACTTTATCTATAAAATATATATATTTTAGTCAACAGGGAATGAATACAACGTTTTTATTGTTGAGACTACGTTTATATTCAGGAAATTTGTTTTCTTCAGTTTTTGAAACTGTTAAAGAGAATACTCTGGATTCTTTTAAAAGAGCACAGAAATACGAGAGAGGTGTTAGAGGCCAATATCCTTTGGGTATTTTGAGTTACCGACATCCCATCAATATTAATAATTAGAGCATATGAGGCTTTAAGGGGAGATCAAATGATGAAAGAAAATGAAATCATCTTAAGTTCAGCTTGGGGTGGCTTAATGAAAACAAAATAGTAAATGCTAGAAAGAAGGCCAAATAAAATATATTAAATTTCCTAATTTTTTTTCATACTACTTCATAGTCAGTATAAAACTGATATTCAGGCTTTTATGAACAATGAGAATACTTAATCCATCTGGATGAAAACTCAGGGTAGCGATAAGGTTAGAATGGGTTTATTATCTAACACTCCATCTTCTCCTCCCAGGCTCTCCACTGAAACACTTGGGTTTACAGGTTCCAGTATCATCCAAGGAATCTGTCAGCTGAGATGCTGCCAACGTGCTTAACGGCAACCAGTAGGCACCCAATGAACACCTCACATTTTTTTTTTAATTTGGTAAAAAACATGTCATAAAATTTACCATCATAGCTATTTTTAAGCACACAGTTCAGTAATCTTAAGCATAGTCACATAGTTGTAGACTGTTGGTGGTAATACAAAATGGTGCTGCTGCTATGGAAAACAGTATGGCGGTTCTTCAAAAAATCAAAAATAGAATTATCATACAATTCAGCACTTTGTAATCTGAATTTGAGTACAACTCAACTGCCAAAATAAAGCACTTTTTTTCTGGCCTGTAATGTAGCATTCCCCGAGAGCATGAGACGAGAGAGAGAAAGTTTCCAGTCACCCAGGTTTGAGTCACTGACATCTCCCTTCTTGGTCTCCTATATCTGGTGAGACATTACACCCACTTATATTTTTCCATCACGCTTTTATCTTTAACTTCCTCTCCAATCACATACAACTGACTATCAAATTTCTGCTCATGGAGACAGCATCCATGAGGTACCCAAAGCATCAAAGGCAATGAAACTGAAATGGAGAATTCATTCATTCATTCAATGTATATTATTGAGCACTTCCCACATCCTGGGCACTGAGCCCCATACTGGAAATACAGTGATGAATAAAATAGAAACATGTCTTTGTTTTAAAGGAATTTATGATCTCATGAAAGACAATAAGTAAATTAACAGATGGACAGTTACAAAGTGTGATAAGTGCTATGAAGAAAAGTAATAGCAAGCTATAAAAGAGGATTTCAGAGAACATATGCTTGACTTGCTGGTCCTGGAAGGGTGAGGATGCACCATTTAAATTGAGGTTCAAGGGTGAGCAGGTGTAGTGAAAGTAGAAATAGGATCAAATCCTACTGGAGGAGTGAATGAGAATGGTAGCTTAGCATCAAGTCTGTGTGAATGTTAGAGCTCCCTTTTCAGGGGTGTTGAGTGGTGAGAACACTGTAGGCAGCACCAACTTCCATTTTATATGTGTATCACCTGCAGTCAATTGAGCCCTGAGTTCTATCAGAAGTCTGACCTACAGTCACGATATTTACCTGAGTTTTCTAACATCAAAAGCATCCTGTTTTTGGACTGAAGTTATCATCGTTTCATGCCAAAATTCCCAAAGCTACCTATTTCAGGTTAACATCCTTCTCCAAAGGAGAAACCACAGATATCCTTGAACCTTCCTCTTCCTCTCTTCCATGAACAACTGGTTACTCTTTCCGCCTTAGACATGTCTCTTGAATGCATCCTTTGTGCTCTTTCTGTTCCCATTACCTCTGCTTTACATCACCCAGACTCTTATAACAGCCTCCAAACCAGGCTCCTGGTCTCTACTCCTGTTACACTCTGCCGTCCAAAGGTTATCGCAAAGCACAGCTCCACTTAGGTCACCTTCCTCTCCCCACTCCTGCTCTCAATTTTAAAAATTCTACATGGCTTCTTATTTCTCTCTAACAGAACCAGAAGCCTTTGCTATATGAACATATTGCCTCATATTATTTGCTGTTGTTTCCTGTGTGATAGTCCTGGTTTCCCAACTGCATTTCTTGAAGTCTTTAATACTTTGGACTGAATCTGTACCCTCCAGAGCAACTAAAATAGCAATAAGCAGGTTGTCTGATTAATATCAACAGCTAATAAAGGAAGCCCGTGGGTCCTGTTTTATTGCTAGAGGCTGGTCAGAACCATGATTTGCCTTTTCATAATTAAAATAATAAACACTGGCTTTATTTGACCAATCAGAATGTCTGGTTGCCTGTGGAGGCTAGCTGCCTTTGTTTTGAGACCTTGGTCTCTACACACTGTAGGTATTTTTGTGAGGAGAGCGTTAATCCCATGTTAAATCATCCATTCATTACATCAGACACTGCTCACAGAGTGCAATGCACTAACGTGCTCTCCTTTCAAAGCAATTGGATGAAAGCTAGCTTCAAGGTGTAAATCTTTTAGTTCTCTAAGTATAAAGCAGACAACTTAAACATGAGCCCAGATTTAAACTGTGTATGCTCTCAAAGGAATTCAAGTGGAGGTCCCTCTTATTAGCACTGGACACAAGAAGAGTCTGGAAAACATATCCTCCATTGACATGGCGAGAGAGAGAATTGCTTTTCTTCTTCTTTCCACTAACATACTCTGAGGGCTTAATTCCAAGGCTGCAAAGCTTTATGGTGAATTTCCACACTCTATCTTGAATAGTCATCGGGGTATACTGTACTAATACCTTTTATTAATTTCAAATATTCTGAAGTCTTAAACAAAGAAAGCCAAATACTAGGAACTACTGAATTTGGCAACAACTATCTCCACCTGAGACTCATTAGGATAACAATCAAGATACTCTTCAGCTAAAACTGGGTTTAGCTTGAATTTCACCATTAGGAAATTCCCTTTGATTTATAGATATACAACCTCTTTCAGGTAATTGCTTCAGTTTCTTCCCAACCTGAAGATGAGGAGGAAATATTTTTTCTTTGCATTATGTTTAAATCGTATCTCACTTTCTTTTTTCCTTTTTTTTTGGCCGCACTGTGTGGCTTGTGGAATCTCAGTTCCCTGACTGGGGGCTGAACCCGGGCCATGGCAGTGAAAGCCCAGGATCCTAACCACTAGGCCACCAGGGAACTCCCTCTATTACCTCTTTTAACTGCTGTTTAACTTGCTTAAAATTATAATTACCAGAGAATATAATGCCTTAGATACAATAAAAGAAATAGTTATTACAGGTTGAAAATTATATTCATCTAGTATTTTAAAAATTCCCTTGAAACAACTTTCAGTAAGAGAAATCTTTCTGTTCTTTCCCAATTATAGTAGAACCACCCACTAATCTCCATTACTGGAAAGCTAGACTTTCCACAATAGGGAATCATCTCACTCCATGCAGCTGCTGTACCTCAACCCTAGGCTGTCTATTGTCATGTCCATTTTCTTGATATATATCCATAATCTCTCTACCACCTACCTACACTGCTTCTTCAAAAGGAATTACTTTATCAATTTTTGGCAGTAAAACTTACACACTTTTAATAGAAAATGTCAGTGTGGCAGGAAGGACTTGTCTGATATTTAAAATTTCGGGAAGAATCCCTAAGTCATTTTCTCTGAATTAAAAAAAAAATGCATCTGCCTTTGAAATTCAGAGTGCATCTCTTAACACAGAATCAGACTAAATCATCACATTTATTATTTATACCATATTTATAATCTCATAAGGCCAGATTTTTCAAATGTCTTCAACTAGTTTATATGCTCCTGCAAGTTGTCCTTGTCTCCTTTGTCCACATATATTAATGAGTTTTTATTGTTTTAAGGGACTCAACTGAGTTTTCCTAGTAAAGTTAAAATACCAAAGGGGCCTGGTGGTTTAGAGAAATAAAACCCACCTATTATATTTATATACACTGATTTTTTAAAATAATTTTTATTTATTTTTGGCTGCGTTGGGTCTCTGTTGCTGCATGTGGGCTTTCTCTAGTTGCAGTGAGCGGGGGCTACCCTGTGTTGCAGTGCACAGGCTTCTCATTATAGTGGCTTCTCTTGTTGCGGAGCACAGGCTCTAGGCGTGTAGGCTTCAGTAGTTGTGGTGTGCAGGCTCAGTAGTTGTGGCATGCGGGCTCTAGGGCATGCGGGCTTCAGTAGTTGTGGCTTGAGGGCTCTAGAGCGCAGGCTCAGTAGTTGTGATGCATGGGCTTAGTTGCTCCACAGCACGTGGGATCTTCCCTGACCAGGAATCAAACCCGTGTCCCCTGCATAAGTAGGTGGATTCTTTTCTTTTTTAAAATTTTTTGAAGTGTTTATTTAACAGCAATAGCAATATTTTTAGACTTTTAAAGAGTGCTGACACTACCTTTCCACTGTTGGCTATTAAAAAGTAGGTTTTATAACACTTCAACAAACTATTTTTCTATTGTTCTCAAAACAAACATTCTGATGCATAATCTTTGTGCATATTTACATATGCACATTTATAAAAATATTTATATTGTATTTCTGCATATGAATGTGTTTTATTGGGCTACAGTTGTTTTACAATGTTATGTTAGTTTCTACTGTACAGTGGAGTTCCCTGTGCTATACAGCAAGTTCTTACTAGGTATCTATTGAATACATATCAGTGTATATATGTCAATCCCAATCTCCCAGTTCATCCCACCCACCACTCCCGCCCCCGCTTTCCCCCCTTGGTGTCCATACGTTTGTCTCTACATCTGTGTCTCTATTTCTGCCTTGCAAACTGGCTCACATGTACCATTTTTCTAGATTCCACATAGATGTGTTAATATATGATATTTGTTTTTCTCCTTCTGACTTACTTCACTCTGTATGACAGTCTCTAGGTCTATCCACGTCTCTACAAATGACCAAATTTCGATGCTTTTCATGGCTGAGTAATATTCCACTGTATATAGGTACCACATCTTCTTTAGCCATTCCTCTGTTGATGGACATTTAGGTTGCTTCCATGACCTGGCTATTGTAAACAGTGCTGCAGTGAACATTGGGGTGCATGTGTCTTTTTGAATTATGGTTTTCTCTGGGTATATGCCCAGTAGTGGGATTGCTGGGTCATATGGTAATTCTATTTTTAGTTTTTTAAGGAACCTCCATGCTGTTCTCCACAGTGGCTGTATCAATTTACATTCCCACCAACAGTGCAAGAGGGTTCCCTTTTCTCCACACCCTCTCCAGCATTTATTGCTTTTAGATTTTTTGATGATGGCCATTCTGACTGGTGTGAGGTTTCTTTTGCATTTCTCTAATAATTAGTGATGTTGAGCAGCTTTTCATGTGCCTTTTGGCCATCGGCATGCGTTTTTTGGAGAAATGTCTAGTTGGGTCTTCTGTCCATTTTTTGATTGGGTTGTTTTTTTGATATTGAGCTGCATGAGCTTTTATATATTTTGGAGATTAATCCTTTGTTGATTCGTTTGCAAATATTTTCTCCCATTTTGAGGGTTGTCTTTTCATCTTGTTTACAGTTTCCTTTGCTGTGCAAGAGCTTTTAAGTTTCATTTGGTCCCATTTTTTAATTTTTGTTTTTATTTCTATTTCTCTAGGAGGTGGGTCCAAAAGGATCTTGCTGTGATTTATGTCATAGAGTGTTCTTTCTATGTTTTCCTCTAAGAGATTTATAGTGTCTGGTGTTACATTTAGGTCTTTAATCCATTTTGAGTTTATTTTTGTGTATGGTGTTAGGGAATGTTCTAATTTCATTCTTTTACATGTAGCTGTCCAGTTTTCCCAGCACCACTTATTGAAGAGACTGTCTTTTCCCCATTGTATATCCTTGCCTCCTTTGTCATAGATTAGGTGACCATAGGTGCATGGGTTTACCTCTGGAATTTCTATCCTGTTCCATCGATCTATATTTCTGTTTTTGTGCCAGTATCATATTGTCTTGATTACTGTAGCTTTGTAGTGTATTCTGAACTCAGGGAATCTGATTCCTCCAACTCCGTTTTTTTCCCTCAAGATTGCTTTGGCTATTCAGGATCTTTTGTGTCTCGATACAAATTTTAAGATTTTTTGTTCTAGTTCTGTAAAAAATGCCATTGGTAATTTGATACGGACTGCACTGAATCTGTAGATTGCTTTGGGTAGTACAGTCATTTTCACAATATTGATTCTTCCAAGAACATGGTATATCTCTCAAACTGTTTGTGTCATCTTTGATTTCTTTCATCAGTGTCTTATAATTTTCTGCATACAGGTCTTTTGTCTCCTTATGTAGGCTTATTACTAGGTATTTTATTCTTTTTGTTGCAGTGGTAAATGGGAAGGTTTCCTTAATATCTCTTTCAGATTTTTCATCATTAGTGTATAGGAATGCAAGAGATTTCTGTGCATTAATTTTGTATCCTGCAACTTTACCAAATTCATTGATTAGCTCTAGTTTTCTGTTGGCATCTTTAGGATTTTCTATGTATCATGTCATCTGCAAACAGTGACAGTTTTACTTCTTTTCCAATTCATATTCCTCTCATCTCTTTTTCTTCTCTTATTGCCATAGCTAGGACTTCCAAAACTATGTGAATAATAGTGGTGAGAGTGGACATCCTTGTCTTGTTCCTGATCTTAGAGGAAATGGTTTCACTTTTTCACCATTGAGAATGATGTTTGCTGGGGGTTTGTCATATATTGCCTTTATTTTGTTGAGGTGGGTTCCCTCTATGCCCACTTTCTGGAGAGTTTTTATCATAAATGGGTGTTGAATTTTGTCAAAAGTTTTTCCTTCATCTATTGAGATGATCATATGGTTTTTATTCTTCAGTTTGTTAATATGGTGTATCAGATTGATTGATTTGCATATGTTGAAGAATCCTTGCAGCCCTGGATAAATCCCACTTGATCATGGTATATGATTTTCGTAATGTGTTGTTGGAATCTGTTTGCTAGGATTTTGTGGAGGATTTTTGCATCTATGTTCATCAGTGATATTGGTCTGTAATTTTCTTTTTTTGTAGTATCTTTGTCTTGTTTTGGTACCAGGGTGATGGTGGCATCGTAGAATGAGTTTGGGAGTGTTCCTTCCTCTGCAATTTTTTGGAAGACTTTGAGAAGGATGGGTGTTAGCTCTTCTCTAAATGTTTGATAGAATTCACCTGTGAAGACATCTGTTCCTGGACTTTTGTTGGAAGATTTTTTTTTTTTTTTTTTTTTTGTGGTACGCAGGCCTCTGACTGTTGTGGCCTCTCCCGTTGTGGAGCATAGGCTCCAGACGCGCAGGCTCAGCGGCCATGGCTCACAGGCCTAGCCACTCCACAGCATGTGGGATCTTCCCGTACTGGGGCACGAACCCGTGTCCCTTGCATTGGCAGGCGGACTCTCAACCACTGCGCCACCAGGGAAGCCCCTGTTGGAAGGCTTTTAATCACAGTTTCAATTTCGTTACTTGTGATTGGTCTGTTCATGTTTTCTATTTCTTCCTGGTTCAGTCTAGGAAGGTTATACCTTTCTAAGAATTTGTCCATTTCTTCCAGGTTGTCCATTTTTTTGGCACAGAGTTGCTTGTAGTAGTATCTTAGGATGCTTTGTATTTTTGTGGTGTCTATTGTAACTTCTCCTTTTTCATATCTAATTTTATTGATTTGAATCCACTCCCTCTTTTTCTTGATGAGTCTGACTAAAGGTTTATCAATTTGAAGAACTTTGTTTATCTTCTTGAAGAACCAGCTTTTAGTTTCACTGATCTTTGCTATTGTTCTCTTTGTTTTTATTTCATTTATTTCTGCTCTGCTCTTTATGATTTCTTTCCTTCTGCTAACTTTGGGTTGGTTTGTTCTTTTTCTTCTAGTTCCGTTAGGTGTAATGTTAGATTGTTCATTTGAGATTTTTCTTGTTTCTTAAGGTAGGATTGTATTGCTACAAACTTCCCTCTTAGAACTGCTTTTGCTGCATCCCATAGGTTTTGGATTGTCTTGTTTTCGTTCTCATTTGTCTCTAGGTTCTTTTTGATTTCCTCTTTGATTTCTTCAGTGATCTCTTGGTTATTTAGTAGTGTATTGTTTAGCCTCCATCTGTCTGTGTTTTTTACATTTTCTTCCCTATACTTTATTTCTTATCTCATAGCATTGTGGTTGGAAAAGATGCTTGATACAATTTCAATATTCTTAAAATTACTAAGGTTTGATTTATGACTCAAGATGTGATCTCTCCTGGAGAATGTTCCAATGTGCACTTGAGAAGAAAGTGTGATCTTCTGTTTTTGGATGGAATGTCCTATAAATATCAATTAAATCTATCTGGTCTATTGTGTCATTTAAAGCTTGAGTTTTCTTATTAATTTTCTGTCTGGATGATCTGTCTATTGGTGTAAGTGAGGTGTAAAGTCCCTCAGTGTTATTGTGTTACTTTCAACTTCCTCTTTTATAGCTGTTAGCATTTGCCTTATGTATTGAGGCACTCCTCCTATGTTGGGTAAATATATATTTACAATTGTTATATCTTCTTCTTGGACTGATCCCTTGATCATTATGTAGTGTCCTCCCTTGTCTCTTGTAACATTCTTTATTTTAAAGTCTATTTTATCTGATATGAGTATTGCTACTCCAGCTTTCTTTTGATTTCCATTTGCATGGAATATCTTTTTCTATCCCCTCACTTTCAGACTGTATGTGTCCCTAGGTCTGAAGTGGTTCTTTTGTAGACAGCATATATATGGGTCTTGTTTTTGTATCTATTCAGCCAGTCTGTGTCTTCTGTTTGGAGTGTTCAATCCATTCACATCTAAGGTGATTATCAATATGTATGTTCCTATTATCATTTTCTTAATTGTTTTGGGTTTGATTTTGTAGTTCCTTTTCTTCACTTGTGTTTCCCACTTAGGGAAGTTCCTTTAGTATTTGTTGTAGAGCTGGGTTGGTCGTGCTGAATTCTCTTAGCTTTTGCTTGTTTGTAAAGCTTTTGATTTCTCCATGGAATCTGAATGAGATCCTTGCTGTGTAGAGTATTCCTGGTTTTAGGTTCTTCCGTTTCATCACTCTAAATATATCATGTCACTCTGTTCCGGCTTGCAGAGTTTCTGCTGAGAAATCAGCTGTTAATCTTATGAGAGTTCCCTTGTATGTTATGTGTCGTTTTTCCCTTGTTGCTTTTGATAATTTTTCTTTGTCTCTAATGCTTGTCAATTTGGTTACTATGTGTCTTGGCATGTTTCTCCTTGGGTTTACCCTGCCTGGGACTCTCTGTGATTCCTAGACTTGAGTGGCTATTTCTTTTCCCATGTTAGGGAAATTTTTGACTATAATCTCTTCAAATATATTCTCAGGTCCTTCATCTCTCTCTTCTTCTTCTGGGACCCCTATAATGCAAATATTGGTGTGTTTAATGTTGTCCCACCAGAGGTCTCTTAGGCTGTCTTCATTTCTTTTCATTCTTTTTTCTTTATTCTGTTCCGCAGCAGTGAATTCCACCATTCTGTCTTCCAGGTCATTTATCCGTTCTTCTGCCTCAGTTATTCTGCTATTGATTCCTTCTAGTGTAGTTTTCATTTCAGTTATTGTATTGTTCATCTCTGTTTGTTCTTTAATTCTTCTAGGTCTTTGTTAAACATTTCTTGCATCTTCTCGATCTTTGCCTCCATTCTTTTTCCGAGGTCCTGGATCATCTTCACTATGATTATTCTGAATTCTTTTTCTGGAAGGTTGCCTATCTCCACTTCATTTAATTGTTTCTCTGGGGTTTTATGTTGTTCCTTCATCTGGGACATAGTCCTCTGTCTTTTCATTTATCTATGTTTTTTGTGATTGTGGTTTTTGTTCTGCAGGCTGCAAGATTGCAGTTCTTGATTCTGCTGTCTGCCCTCTGGTGGATGAGGCTATCTAAGAGGCTTGTGCAAGCTTCCTGATGGAAAGGAGTGGTGGTGGGTAGAGCTGGGTGTTGCTCTGGTGGTTGCTCAGTAAAACTTTAATCCGCTCATCTGCTGATGGGTGGGGCTGAGTTCCCTCCCTGTTGGTTGTTTCGCCTGAGTCCACCCAGCACTGGAGCTTACTGGCTTCTTGGTGGAGCTAATGGCAGACTCTGGGAGGGCTCACACCAATGAATACTTCCCAGAACTTGTGCCGCCAGTGTCCTTGTCCCTTGTCCTTGCCACAGCCACCCCCTGCCTCTGCAGGAGATCCTCTGACACTAGCAGGTAGGTCTGGTTCAGTCTCCAGTGGGGTCACTGCTCCTTCCCCCTGGGTCCTGGTGTGCACACTACTTTGTGTGTGCCCTCCAAAAGTGGAGTCTCTGTTTCCCCAGTCCTGTCGAAGTCCTGCAATGAAATCCTGCTAGTCTTCAAAGTCTGATTCTCTGGGAATTCCTCCTCCCGTTGCCAGACCCCCAGGTTGGGAATCCTGACGTGGGGCTCAGAACCTTCACTCCAGGGGGTGGACTTCTGTGGTATAACTGTTCTCCAGTTTGTGAGTCGCCCACCCAGCAGTTATGGGATGAGTTTATTGTGATTGTGCCCCTCCTACCATCTCATTGTGGCCTCTCCTTTGTCTTTGGATGTGGGGTATAGTTTTTGCTGAGTTCCAGTGTGTTCCTGTTGATGACTGTTCAGCAGTTAGTTGTGATTACCGTGCTCTCACAAGAGGGAGTGAGTGCACATCCTTCTACTCTGCCATCTTGAACCAGTCTCTCCGGCAGGTAGATTCTTAACCATTGCACCACTAGGGAAGTCCCTATACACTGATTTTTAATGGCACGTGATCAAAATTCCTAAGTTTTATTCTAAAAAGTTCTTATAAGAGCATTGTCCTAAATCTTTCTTAGCTTTACTCGTTTCTTAAATTTCGGGTGATATTATATCTATATATATTCTTGTCAAATGCTCTTTTGGTTATGATTAATAATCATCAGCTTGGCACATTATCAGAGATAGGAGAATTGGAGGAGGTGGTGAGATAGGGAGAAGTGGGAGCATAAAGGGAAGGGTGGGGGTGGGGTTCTGCTTATTCATCTTCTGCTCTATCTCCCAACAGGATGGAGAGATGGCATTGATAGTGCAGTGCTTCCTCCTTACCTCCATTCCCAGGCCTCCACAGTTAGACAGACTCAACTGCAATCATCATTTACTAAGGAATCACCCTGAGAAGGCTGGAGAGTGGGAAAGGATTTGAACAGGGTTGCTACTGACAAGTGACAGTCCAGTGTTGGGGCCTGGACTGGGTTTTGTCTGACTATGCACCTGGAAAAGTATCTTAGAAATGTGTGGTGTTGGCCACTGCTGGTACACTGCTGGTATCATGTGTTATTACTTTGGGGGAATAAGAATGGATTTGGTGGGGAGCCTATTGAAGAGAGGTAGAAATTCTCCATCCTCTTCTTGTTTCTGAAACAGTTAAATAATCATTTTTGCCCTGGGGTGTAAAAATAAAAGAGGCAGAATTCTTTTCAGCAAATAATATGTTACAATTCATTTCATGTTCCTATCACAAAATAAGAAGCAGTTTGACTAAACAAAATCTAGGACTGAAGTAGCTTATGACTGTGCTTTCGTTTGTTTGTTTGCTTTGTTTTGTTTTACTTTATGTTGAGAGAAAGCTACTTTTAAAACACTGAGAACCTGAATAGTGTTTTGGTTGAGTTAACAAATTATTGCTCAAATGTTTAAAAGGGTATTTTATTACATTTATTAATGCCTCAAACAGGCAGGAGATTTCACAAATGAACTGGGAAACAAACACAAGGACTGTTACCTGGACCATTTATTTTATAATAGTTGTATCTGAGAAATGAAATTTGACTGTTGTCTGTGGGTGGTGAGTGTTGCTAGAGCAACATATTCCTTAGGTGAAACTGGAAGGTGATCATGGTGATGAGGGTAAAAGTCAGGAAATAGAGTTGTTGAGATAGGTTTTGGGGCAATATGAGATCATGGATATTTTAATTCAAGGTATGTGAGGGAGAGCAGCTCTGGGGGAGTCAAAGATCTGAGGTGAGAGGTGCAATGCAGTGCACTGGCTTAGAATCTGAGCATTACGGGGTCTGGTTGTTTTGGTTCACACAATGACAGCTCTTGCATTAGATAGCTGGAGCAATACCAGCCAAAAGGAGAAAGAATCAAAGACTATTTTCTCACACATAATAATAACAGGAGCACATATCTATTTTGTCAGGTGCTCTTTTGAGTACCTTACACATATTATTTCTTACAATCATCACAAGAACCCTAGGAGGTAGGTAACACACTGTCCCTATTTTACAGATGGGACAACTGAGCCATAGGGAAGTTAAGTAACTTTCTTGAGGTCATGAACCTGGTAAGTGGCAAAGAGGAACTAAACCCAGACAATGCATCTCTGAGTCAGTGCTGCTCGAATTCCTGTTATGCAGCCACTAGGTTTAAAAGCAGCATGACATGAATGAGGGAGACACCAGTTTTTGTGAGGAGGTTCTACTTTCCATTTTCTCAGAACTTGAAGATCATCTTGAAGAAAGGAGGACCCTAGTAGCAAAATTCTTGAGTAAAACAAACAGTAAGGTATTTCTTTTTCTTCTAGAAAGAAAAGAAAAAGAGTGTGGGGGACAGGGATTGTAGGCTTGAAGCTATTCCACTTCTTAAGATCTGTCATTAGAACCCACCCACTCTACCAGTGTCGGGCAGAAAAAAGGTCCATGATCAGGAGTTACAATGCCCTGAGTTCATGGTCATCCTCCAGGTAATCAAAGGCAAGCCATTTTAACCCCTTTGTGCTTTAGTTTCTTATTTTTCAAAAATGAGAAATAATAGCTGGCAGCTTTTGCTACAGAGGTGTTGTGAAAATCCAGTGATGTGGTGAATGTGAAATGGTTCATAAACTCAACAGGAAAAAACAAACATAAAGGGAGTATTATTAGAGTTAATGACCATCAGCATTATTTGCAGCTTTTCTTGGCCTTGATAATAGTGTGCATGTATTCACTTATCTAGGGAGGATGTGACACTGGAATCTGGTTTTGAAAGGCAAATAGCTCTGGCTGGAAGGTTATTCACACAGAGTATAGAGAAAGAAGTCTGTTTAAAATGGCTTTGTAGGATTTGTAGCTCTTATAATAAGAGCTATGATGTATTGACAGCTTACCACTTGCCAGACACTATTCTAAGCAATTTTTGCCTGCTGTAGCTCATTTATTCCTTACAATAGCCTTATGCACTAGGTACCATTTCTATTTTCCCAGCATTAGTAGATGAGGACACTGGGGAAGGTAGGTAAAAAATAAGCTTACTCGAGGTTGCAGGCATAGGAAGTTACAAATCTAGGTCTCAAAACCCGGCACTGAACTCCAGAGTCAATGCTTTTTCCTGCTATACTGTACTGCCTCTGTGTTATGCATTATTATTACATCCAAAATAAGGTATATGTATAATGCATCAGCATATGTGTGTGTGAATTATTTTTATTTATTTACTTGTTTATTTTCAGTAAAAGGAAAAGAAACTCTTTCTACCTGGGTGATACACATATTTAACTACTGAGAAAATTGGCAAACATTAACTCTTGATAAAATGATCATTTAAAAAATATCAATTATTTCACAGATGGACGGTTTTATGAAAATGATAATAAAAGAGGAGTTCAATTTTAGCTGAGGTGTCCAGGTTATGCTATCATCTATTCAACTGTATTAGGCAGCAGCTCTGGACGCCAAATACTCCCCATATTAAAGGATGCATATGTCAGTGGACCTGCCTTCTGGGAGCTTTCAGATTAGATGTGGAAATAGGATGTGTACATGGCAGGAAAGGTAGCAAACACGAGGTTCAAATAAAATGCTAAAACCTTTCAAAGGAATATCAGTACTTCTGCTGGAGCTGTGGGTGGGGCAGGATTATAACCTGGCTTACTCATCCTTTTTTGTCTATTAGTAACATTTGTCCCATTATAAATTCCTTTAACTCCATGGTTAGTATGTGTTACAGGTTACTGACTTTGTATGCATCCTGCCTATGTCTCACAAACTACTTGTTTACTCCTTACTCATATGTAGCATATGCCACGAGTTTTCCCTGCATGTCATAAGCTACCAAATTACTCTCTATACAACACTTCTTGTGCATTTCATCCATCTTGTTTGTTTTGAGGTTTTTATAGCAGAATTGAATATTCTCAAAAAAGATAGCAAACTTAGATTAGAAGATCAGATGTGAAATGATCTGTCTTCAGTGCTTATGTAAGTTTCATCTGGAAGCAATAAAATGTAGTGACCAGAGAAAGGGAGCTAAGGATAAACCTAGGGGAATGCCTACAGATAGCAAAAAGGAGAAGGAAGATAATCTAGGCAAAAAAAAGTCAGAGGGGAAGGAAAGCCAAGATTCCATTAAAATGCATCATGGAAGTCAAAGGAAGAGCTTCAAACTGAGGAGATTGAGATTAGGCAATCAGACCAAAAGAGTCCCCCTGAAGATGCTAGTAAGAGAAGAGTCTTCCCCAAAAGATAAAATCTCTTCAGAGCTTTGACCTGTCTCTCAGAGAACAATGGCCATAAGCAAGCAGTGCAGTGAGTGAGGAGTACGGACTTGGGATGACCAGAGGCCCAGCACATGGAAGTTAAATGCACAGGTGTTGGCATCCATTGAATCAGGCCCCAGCTTGTGGTCTGACTTGGACAATTTGTTTAATCTCTCAAGACCCAATTCCCTCAACTGTAAAATAGGATAATAATAGTACACATAGGGTTATAAGATGAGATAATGCATGTAAGTAAGGACCTCATAAGTTATAGCTATTATTTTTGATTACCAGTTTTAGTGAATATTAGTGAAAAACATTCTAAATATGGGAGAATTCGGTCAGAACAAAATGAGGGCTCCTCTATGAGACATAGATCAGGGTTAGAGTGTAAGATGAGTATGGAGGAAAAGATCTGGACTGAATGTGGGAAAAGGCAGTGGTAAGGGGTTGGCAGGCTGTATCTAAAGCTGGATCTTCAGGCAGGCTTCTCCTAACTCTTTCCCATCTCTTACATGATTTCATGAGTCTATAGGCCTAGAACAAGATGACTAAACTAAATACCTTTATTCCTTTCTCAATAGCTGAACCTTTGGGACAGAGATTGCTTTATATGTGATCCAGATTCATGATAAATCTCTCCTTTAATAATTAAGGAAACAGTAAGAGGGAGCCACAATCATTTGGGCATGATTTTATTCTGAGAGGTCTAGAAAATAGTCTAGATGCATTTCTTTTCAGGTATTGTCAAATTTCTCATTAAGGAAAAATAATTTGGAGAAATAAATTAATTTGCAAAACCCTCTTGTTAATTATCATTTGAATAAAAATTTATTTCCAAAAAGTATCCACAAGCTTATGCACAATTTATAGTTCAATCAAAGCAGTTCATTTGTAGATGTTTAAACAAAACACCTTAAGGTCATAGACCCATTGATTCCTTTGCAGTCCTAGAATGAAATTCAATCTTGACTTAAAATTCATTTCCATTTTATCCCACCAGGTTTCTTATCCACCCATTACAATTCAGTCTTGCTGGTTTAGTCATATGAGGTGGATGGATGACAGCAGGATATCAAGGGAGATGCAGTGTGGTGTGAACTGAAAGGGGACAGGCATGTTGGAGATAATGCAAAAACACTTCAAGAGTACAACTACTGAAACACATTTGAATCAATGTGAGACATATGCATATTGTTACCAGACCCATTGAATAGATGAAGGAACCTACTGACATAGAATAATGGCACTTCAACAGGAAAATCTTATTTTCTGGGATAAAAGTGACAAAGATTTAAGTTATACCAACCAGAGAAAAAATTCTAAGTGCAATATATATAGATGATTGATTGATTAATCAATCAATGATCAATGATGCTATCTATGATGCTTGTTGATTATTTCTAGAAGCATCATAGATAATTTAAAGATGAGTAGGACCTATTTAACTATATGCCCTGCTGCTTATGAAGGAGAAATGGCATAAATAGATCCCCACTTTTACCAATAAATATATAAATAATTTAATGATAGTCAAAAGGTGACACAATAGCTATGGAATAAATACTCTTACTGTAAACATTTCCTTGATCCATCTTCAAGTATTTTTAGAATTGTAAGTATTTGGAAAAGTATAAACACAAGTTATGTCATGTACCCTGGACTATCTGATTAAATAAAGAAGATACAATGAAAACTTCTTTAGTTTGTACTTTACCTTGCTTTTACAAAATGGGACATGATATAACATGCACTTTTAGAAAATGGAAGTAAATACTTGGTGTAAACAATAAACAATTTTCTTTAACCTCAGGACATACAATAATACTTTTGGACATAATTTCAGTAGTGAAATTATGATGTAACTCTATGATTTAACAAGGGAATATGATTTAACACTCTATGATTTAACAAGGGAATATGGAGGGGCAATGGGAAAGATCATTGGACACTAAAATTGCATTGGAAAATCTGGATAATATATGTGGACCGCGTCTTTTTCTTTTAAATCTATTTTCTATTTTTATCAAGTAATACATGCATATGACTTAGTGTCAAACAGTGAAGCAAGACTTGTTACTAAGATAGCACTCCTCTGACCACTGATCCCTATTTCCAACACCCCACTTTCCACATCTTGGTATATTTATATTGACCTCCACATCTTTAAATAATATGTTTATATTTAAACTTCTAGATATTCTGATTTGAGACTGAAGGAAAATGAAGGCTTAACTCTTCTTCAGCCACCACCAACTACATATGTGCATACTTTCCTAAGTCTCCTCTGCCAATGTGGTTCTTTTTTTTTTTTTAACATCTTTATTGGAGTATAATTGCTTTACAATAGGGTGTTAGTTGCTGCTGTACAACAAAGTCAATGAGCTATATGTATACATATATCCCCGTATCTCCTCCCTCCTGCGTCTCCCTCCCACCCTCCCTATCCCACCCCTTTAGGTGGACACAGCACCGAGCTGATCTCCCTACACTATGCGGCTGCTTCCCACTAGCTATTTTACATTTGGTAGTGTATATATATCCATGCCACTCTCTCACTTTGTCCCAGTTTACCCTTCCCCCTCCCCATGTGCTCGAGTCCATTCTCTACGTCTGCGTCTTTATTCCTGTCCTGCCCCTACATTCTTCAGAACCATTTTTTTTTTTTTTTGGAATCCATATATATGTGATAGTGTAAAGTATTTGCTTTTCTCTTTCTGACTTACTTCATTCTGTATGAGAGTCCCTAGATCCATACACCTCACTACAAATAACTCAATTTCATTTCTTTTTATGGTTGAGTAATATTCCATTGTATATATGTGCCACATCTTCTTTACCCATTCATCTGTCGATGGACACTTAGGTTGCTTCCATGTCCTGGCTATTGTAAATAGAGCTGCAATGAACATTGTGGTACATGACTCTTTTTGAATTATGGTTTTCTCAGGGTATATGCCCAGTAGTGGGATTGCTGGGTCATATGGTAGTTCTATTTTTAGTTTTTTAAGGAACCTCCATGCTGTTCTCCATAGTGGCTGTATCAATTTACATTCCCACCAACAGTGCAAGAGGGTTCCCTTTTCTCCACATCCTCTCCAGCATTTATTGTTTATAGATTCTTTGATGATGGCCACTCTGACTGGGGTGAGGTGATACCTCAATGTAGTTTTGATTTGCATTTCTCTAACGATTAATGATGTTGAGCATCCTTTCATATGTTTGTTGCCATCAGTATATCTTGTCTGGAGAAATGTCTATGTAAGTCTTCTGCCCATTTTTGGATTGGGTTGTTTTTTTTTTTTTTTGATACTGAGCTGCTTGTATGTTTTAGACATTGATCCTTTGTCAGTTGCTTCATTTGCAAATATTTTCTCCCATTCTGAGGGTTGTCTTTTTGTCTTGTTTACTGTTTTCTTTGCTGTGCAAAAGCTTTTAAATTTCATTAGGTCCCATTTGTTTATTTTTGTTTTTATTTCCATTTCTCTAGGAGGTGGGTCAAAAAGGATCTTACTGTGATTTATGTCAAAGAGTGTTCTGCCTATGTTTTCCTCTAAGAGTTTTATAGTGTCTGGCCTTGCATTTAGGTCTTTAATCCATTTTGAGTTTATTTTTGTGTATGGTTTTAGTGAGTGTTCTAATTTCATTCTTTTACATGTAGCTGGCCAGTATTCCCAGCACCACTTATTGAAGAGGCTGTCTTTTCTCCACTGTATATTCTTATCTCCTTTATCAAAGATAAGGTGACTATATGTGCATGGGTTTATCTCCAGGCTTTCTATCCTGTTCCATTGATCTATATATCTGTTTTTTGTGCCAGTACCATACTGTCTTGATTACTGTAGCTTTGTAGTATAGTCTGAAGTTGATTCCTCCAGCTCCGTTTTTCTTTCTCAAGATTGCTTTGGCTATTCAGGGTCTTTTGTGTTTCCATACAGATTGTGACATTTTTTGTTCTAGTTCTGTGAAAAATGCCACTGGTAGTTTGATAGGGATTGCATTGAACCTGTACATTGCTTTGGGTAGTATAGTCATTTTCACAGTGTTGTTTCTTCCAATCCAAGAACATGGTATATCTCTCAATCTGTTTGTAACATCGTTAATTTCTTTCATCAGTGTCTTACAGTTTTCTGCATAAAGGTCTTTTGTCTCCTTCGTTAGATTTATTCCTAGGTATTTTATTCTTTTTGTTGCAGTGGTAAATGGCAGTGTTTCCTTAATTTCTCTTTCAGATTTTTCATCAGTAGTGTATAGGATTACAAGAGATTTCTGTGCATTAACTTTGTATCCTGCTACTTTACCAAATTCATTGATTAGCTCCCATATTTTTCTGGTAGCATCTTTAGGATTCTCTATGTATATTATCATGTTATCTGTAATCAGTGACAGTTTTATTTCTTCTTTTCCAATTTGGATTCCTTTTATTTCTTTTTCTTCTCTGATTGCTGTCACTAAAACTTCCAAAACTATGTTGACTAACAATGGTGAGAGTGGGCAACCTTGTCTTGTTCCTGATCTTAGTGGAAATGGTTTCACTTTTTCACCATTGAGAACAATGTTGCCTGTGGGTTTGTCATATATGGCCTTTATTATGTTGAGGTAAGTTCCCTCCATGCCTACTCTCTGGAGGGTTTTTATCGTAAATGGGTGTTGAATTTTGTCGAAAGCTTTTTCTGCATATATTGAGATGATCAGATGGATTTTCTCCTTTAATTTGTTAATATGGTTTATTACATTGATTGATTTGCATATATTGAAGAATCCTTGCATTCCTGGGATAAACCGCAGTTAATCATGGTGTATGATCCTTTTAATATGCTGTTGGATTCTCCTTGCTACTGTTTTGTTGAGGATTATTGCATCTATGTTCATCAGTGATATTGGCCTGTAGTTTTCTTTTTTGTGACATCTTTGTCTAGTTTTGGTATCAGGGTGATGATGGCCTCGTAGAATGAATTTGGGAGTGTTCCTCCCTCTGCTATATTTTGGAAGAGTTTGAGAAGGATAGCTGTTAGCTCTCCTCTAAGTGTTTGATAGAATTCGCCTGTGAAGCCATCTGGTCCTGGGCTTTTGTTTGTTGGAAGATTTTTAATCACAGTTTCAATTTCACTGCTTGTGATTGGTCAGTTTAGATTCTCTATTTCTTCCTGGGTCAGTCTCGGAACGTTGTGCTTTGCTAAGAATTTGTCCATTGCTTCCAGGTTGTCCATTTCATTGGCATACAGTTGCTCGTAGTCATCTCTCATGATCCTTTGCATTTCTGCAGTGTCATTTGTTTCTTCTCCTTTTTCATTTCTAATTCTATTGATTTGAGTATTCTCCCTTTGTTCTTGATGAGTCTGGCTAATGGTTTATCAATTTTGTTTATCTTCTCAGAGAACCAGCTTTTAGATTTATTGATCCTTGCTACTGTTTCCTTCATTTCTTTTTCATTTACTTCTGATCTGATCTTTGTGATTTCTTTCCTTCTGCTAACATTGAGGTTTTTTTGTTCTTCTTTCTCTAATTGATTTAGGTGTAAGGTTAGGTTGTTTCTTTGAGATTTTTTTTGTTTCTTGAGGTAGGATTGTACTGCTATAAACTTCCCTTTTAGAACTGCTTTTGCTGCATCCCATAGGTTTTGGGTCGTCATGTTTTCATTGTCATTTGTTTCTAGGTATTTTTCGATTTCCCCTTTGATTTCTTCAGTGATCTCTTGGTTAAGTAGTGTAGTGTTTAGCCTCCATGTGTTTGTAGTTTTTACAGATTTTTTTTCCTGTAATTGATATCTAGTCTCATAGCATTGTGGTCAGAAAAGATACTTGATATGATTTCAGTTTTCTTAAATTTACCAAGGCTTGATTTGTGACCCAAAATATGATCTATCCTGGAGAATGTTCCATGATTCCTTGAGAAGAAAGTGTATTCTCTTGTTTTTGGATGGAATGTCCTATAAATATCAGTTAAGTCCATCTTGTTTAATGTATCATTCAAAGCTTGTGTTTCCTTATTTATTTTCATTGTGGATGATCTGTCCATTGGTGAAAGTGGGGTGTTAATGTCCCCTACTATGATTGTGTTATTGTCAACTTCCCTTTTTACGACTGTTAGCATTTTCCTTATGTATTGAGGTGATCCTATGTTGGGTGCATAAACATTTACAATTGTTATATCTTTTTCTTGGATTGATTCTTTGATCATTATGTAGTGTCCTTTTTTGTCTCTTGTAACAGTCTTTATTTTAAAGTCTATTTTGTCTGATATGAGAATTACTCCTCCAGGTTTCTTTTGATTTCCATTTACATGGAATATCTTTTTCCATCCCCTCACTTTCAGTCTGTATGTGTCCCTAGGTCTGAAGTGGGTCTCTTGTAGACAACATATATACGGGTCTTGTTTTGTATCCATTCTGCCAGTCTATGGCTTTTGGTTGGAGCATTCAATCCATTTACATTTAAGGTAGTTATTGATATGTATGATTCTATTACCATTTTCTTAATTGTTTTGGGTTTGTTTTTGTAGGTCTTTTCCTTCTCTTGTGTTTGCTGCCTAAAGAAGTTCCTTTAGCATTTGTGGTAAAGCTGGTTTAGTGGTGCTGAATTCTCTTAGCTTTTGCTTGTCTGTAAAGGTTTTAATTACTGTGTTGAATCTGAATGAGATCCTTGCTGGGTAGAGTAATCTTGGTTGTAGTTTTTTTCCCTTTCATCACTTTAAATATGTCCTGCCACTCCCTTCTGGCTTCCAGAGTTTCTGCTGAAAGATCAGCTGTTAACATTATGGGAATTCCCTTGTATGTACTTTGCTGCTTTCCCTTGCTGCTTTTAATATTTTCTTTTTTTTTTTTTTTTTTTTTTTTTT
>NW_020837954.1:14484335-14491755 GCF_003676395.1 Aethalodelphis obliquidens
TTTTTTTGTGGTACGCGGGCCTCTCACTGTTGTGGCCTCTCCCGTTGTGGAGCACAGGCTCCGGACGCATAGGCTCAGTGGCCGTGGCTAACGGGCCCAGCTGCTCCACAGCATGTGGGATCTTCCCGGACCGGGGCACGAACCCGTGTCCCCTGCATCGGCAGGTGGACTCTCAACCACTGCGCCACCAGGGAAGCCCTGTTTAATTTTTGATTGTTTGATTAATATGGGTCTTGGCATGTTTCTCTGTGGATTTATCCTGTATGGGACTCTCTGTGCTTCGTGTACTTGATTGACTATTTCCTTTCCCATGTTAGGGACGTTTTCAACTATCATCTCTTCAAATATTTTCTCAGTTCCTTTTTTTTCTCTTCTTCTTCTGGGATCCCTATAATTCGAATGTTGGTGCATTTAATGTTGTCCCAGAGGTCTCTGAGACTGTCCTCTATCTTTTTCATTCTTTATTCTGCTCTGTGGTAGTTATTTCCACTATTTTATCTTCCAGGTCCCTTACCCATTTTCTTTCTCAGTTATTCTGCTATTGATTCCTTCTAGAGAGTTTTTAATTTAATATTATGGTTTACATCAATGTTTATTTGCTCCTTAGTTTTTCTAGGTCCTTGTTGAACATTTCTTGTATTTTCTCCATTCTATTTCCAAGATTTTGGATCATCTTTACTATCATTACTCTGAATTCTTTTTCAGGTAGACTGCCTATTTCCTCTTCATTTGTTTGTTTGGTGCAGTGGGTTTTTACCTTGCTCCTTCAACTGCTGTGTATTTCTCTGTCTTCTCATTTTGCTTAACTTACTGTGTTTGGGGTCTCGTTTTCGCAGGCCGCATGTTTGTAGTTCCCGTTGTTTTTGGTGTCTGCCCCCAGTGGGTAAAGTTGGTTTAGTGGGTTGTGTAGGCTTCCTGGTGGAGGGGACTGTTGCCTGTGTTCTGGTGGATGAGGCTGGATCTTGTCTCTGTGGTGGGCAGGACCACATCCGGTGGTGTGTTGTGGAGTGTCTGTGACCTTATTATGATTTTAGGCAGCCTCTCTGCTAACGGGTTTGTTTGTATTCCTGTCTTGCTAGTTGTTTGGCATAGGGTGTCCAGCCCTGTAGCTTGCTGGTTGTCGAGTGGAGGTGGGTCTTAGGGTTGAGATGGAGATCTCTGGGAGATTTGTCTCCATCTGATATTACATGGGGCTGGGAGGTCTCTGGTGGACCAACACTCTGAACTTGGCTCTTCCACCTCAGAGGCTCAGGCGGGACAGCTGTCCAGAGCACCAAAACCCTGTCAGAAGAAAAGGGAGAAAGAAAAAGAAAGAAAGAAAGAAAAGAATAAAATAAAATAAAGTTATTAAAATAAAAAATTAGAAAACATTATTAAAAAGTAAAAAGAAAAAAGAAAGAAAGAAGAGAGCAACCATATGAAAAAACAAATCCACCAATGATAACAAGTGCTAAAAACTATACTGAAAAAAAAAACAGACAGACAGAACCTAGGAGAAATGGTAAAAGTAAAGCTATACAGACAAAATCACACAAAGAAGCATACCCATACACACTCACAAAAGGAGAAAAAGGAAAAAACAAAGGAAGCGAGCAACCGAAGTAATAAACAAATCTACCAATCATAATTAGCTCTAAATAGTAAACTATGATAAACATAAAACCAGAAACAAATTAGATGCAGAAAGGAAACCCCAAGTCTACAGTTGCTCCCAAAGTCCACCACCTCAATTTTGGGATGATTTGTTGTCTATTCAGGTACTCCACAGATGCAGGGTATGTCAAGTTGATTGCGGACATTTCATCTGTTGCTCCTGAGGCTGCAAGGAGAAATTTCCCTTTCTCTTCTTTGTTCACACAGCTGTTGGGTTTCAGCTTTGGATTTGGCCCCGCCTCTGCATGTAGGTCACCTGAGGGCATCTCTTTCCTGCCCAGACAGGACAGGGTTTAAATAGAAGCTGATTTGGGGGCTCTGGCTCACTCAGATGGCGAGTGGGGTAGGGAAGGGTATGGAATGCGGGGCAAGCCTGCAGTGGCAGAAGCCAGCATGACGTTGCAACAGCCTGAGGCATGCTGTGTGTTCTCCCGTGGAAGTTGTCCCTGGATCACGGTACCCTGGCAGTGGCGGGCTGCACAGGCTCCTGGGAGGGGAGGTGCGGATAGTGACCTGTGCTTGCATACAGGCTTCTTGGTGGCTGCAGCAGCATCCTTAGCGTCTCATGTCCATCTCTGGTGTCCGCGCTGACAGCCGCGGCTCTCGCCCATCTCTGGAGCTCATTTAGGCGGTGCTCTGCATCCCCTCTCCTTGCGCACCCTGAAACAATGGTCTCTTGCCTCTTAGGCAGGTCCAGACTTTTTTCCCGGACTCCCTCCCGGCTAGCTGTGGCGCACTAGCCCCCTTCAGGCTGTGTTCACGCCGCCAACCCGTCCTCTCCCTGGGATCCGACCTCCGAAGCCCGAGCCTCAGCTCCCAGCCCCCACCCACGCTGGCGGGTGGGCTGACAAGCCTCTTGGGCTGGTGAGTGCTGGTCGGCACCCCTCCTCTGTGCTGGAATCTCTCCGCTTTGCCCTCTGCACCCCTGTTGCTGCGCTCTCTTCCGTGGCTCAGAAGCTTCCTCCCTCTTCACCCCCCGTCTCCACCAGTGAAGGTGCTTCCTATTTTTTGGAAACTTTTCCTCCTTCACAGCTCCCTCCCACTGGTGCAGGTCCCGTCCCTATTCTTTTGTCTCTGTTTTTTCATTTTTCTTTTGCCCTACGCAGGTATGTGGGGATTTTCTTGCCTTTTGGGAAGTCTGAGGTCTTCTGCCAGCATTCAGTAGGTGTTCTGTAGGAATTGTTCCACATGTAGATGTATTTTTGATGTATTTGTGGGGAGGAAGGTGATCTCCATGTCTTACTCCTCTGCCATCTTGAAGGTCTCCCCTGGTTCTATTTTTTAAATAAATTTTTCTTTTAGAATAGATTTAGATTCACAAAAAAGTTGCAAGGATAGTACAGAGAGTTCAAGTATACCCTGAACCCGTTTCCCATATTATTAACTCTGTTCTTTGTTCATAAGTACCCTGGTGTCCTACCCTTTCCTTCTTGAAGAGGTCTCTTAGAGGCTAAATGTCCTCCAACATAGTTTGATGCATCTCTGAGTCTGCTAGAGCTCTGCAGTCTTGGGAACTGCTTTCACCATTGTCTCTCTCTTGTGCTACCTCCTGGAACGTGTGTCTGCCTCTCTGTCTATATGTGTCTTTCTCTCTGTCTCTCTCTCTCTCTTTTTTGTTTATTCCCTTATTTTCATGGAGCACATCCTCCAGGGAGACTCTGCATGTCTGACAATGACTTTGGTTTACTCTTGCATTTAGTGGGTATCTGTTGGGTCTGGAGTCTTAGGAAGAAAATAATGTTCCCTTAGTATTACGAGGCATTACTCAATTGTTTTCCACATTCCAGTTGTCTTTGTGATAGCCAAGACATTCTTCTTCTTAATCCTTCTTAGGAAACCTGTTTTTTCTTCTTGGTTACTTTTAGAATCTTCTTTGTCCCCAACTTTGGCTTCTAAGACCTACCTCTGCTCTATTCTCTGAATATTACAGGCATCTAGTCTGCTCTTTTGGATTTAAGAGGAATGAACTAAACAGTGTATTGAAAGCTGTGTGCGTAAGTATGTGACTTGCTATCTGAGGGCCTTTCTATAGTAGAACCTCCAGTGTTAGTCAGGATTTAATATTCTTTCCTCTGGACCAGTTAGACTAGTTAGAATCCTCACAGAAGGTGCTTCTAATCTCCTACCTGGAGGGCAAAAGTCTGGCTGCTCATCCCCTATTTTAATGTATAGTCTTTCAAGTCTGGAGACAGTATATTTTAACTTTGCAGAGATTAAAACTCCTGGAATGAGGAGGAGCTGTCATCCAGCTTCACAGGGAAGGGGAGAGGACTTGAGACTGTCTTTTTAAAAAAGACTAACAGTTATAATTTAATTTTCAGCCCCAACCTTCCCCCCAGAGGTTAGTGGTATCATTAATTTGAATTTTTTGAGAATTCTTCTGCATAAAATTAAGTTGTTCCTCAAATACCCACTGCCAATTTAAGATTTAACTTTCTAGTCCATCTGCTTTCCAGTTTCACATAATTTGCCACCATTGTATTCTCTCCAATTATCTTTGTCCTTGTTATGCTATTTTAAAAATCCTTTTATTGTTGTGTTACTTGGATTTGAGGAAGGAATGAAAGCTAATGCCTATGATCAACCCTCCATTTAACAGGTGTAACCCTATCATTGACCCAGTTAGAGCAGATGCTTTACAAAGGAAACATAAATTCACATATCCATATCCATTTCCTCTCATTTCACGGGAAATCAGGGCAGAAATTAGAATAAATGCAGAATGTGTAATGATTTTAGATTTGCCTATGATCTCTGACTAGACTATTCTAAATTGATAAAACTTTCCTATTTAAATTTCAGTTTATTTGAGTGTTATGAGTCATTAAAGCACAGAGTACGTGAGAGAGGAAAGCAGTTGGATCATGCTCCAAAACAACTCTCAATGTTTACTGGAAAGTGTTTTTTTTTTTTTAAGGAGAGAAGGTTAAGTCTCCAGGAAGCTTATCTTGGTACTTTCAGATCAAAGCTATTCAAACAACGACTGAATAAACACATTGGCTAATGATGACGACAAAGATTCTAATATGGTATTAAGAAAATTACAAATCTTGGAACAAAGTAACTTTGGAAAGAGTTAAGAATATCCTCAAGAAATAAACTTTTTCACTCTACGGTTAGGACTACGGTAACTTGTCAATCTAAGCATGTGCTGGTGTGAATTTTATAACCGCAACTCTTATTAGACAATTGTTTCTTGAATAATCATTCTGGAATACTGTCTTTATCATATCACTTTTAAAGTACATTGTATTCAAAATCACTAGAGTCTGCATTTATTTATGATACAGGTCCAAATTTACATGAGTATTAAACAGTATCTCAATTGTTTCTTTAGATTCTTTATAACAAAATAATGTGTAACAATGGGATGAACAAAATTAGCTTTCATCTTTTGAACTGGAGATTTTTTCTGTGCAGGATTTTTTATGCTTTTATCTCCTTGAAAAAATGGCAGCATGGCCCATCTTAAAATAATTATGTTCAGCTCTAAATACCTGTCTCTGGGAAAATTAGACCTATAGATAGGATGTATAATAGAAGCAGCCTTTTATAAGGACAATTATATAAGAGTTTCCAAAGTATTCATATCCTCTAATTTTTATTTCAAGGAACTTTTCCTTGCCTCAAATGAGAACGCTTTTAAGTGCATCCTGTATGAGAGATTACACTCCTTGTTATAGGAATCTAAGACCATAAAACTCCTAAATGAGACTGTACCTCTCCTCACAATTTCTGAAGTACATACCTACACTTTAACATTCTTTTACAGATGAGAAGCAAACTATTAAAAAGGAGAGAGACATTATTAAAAAATGGAAAAGCTGCTTAAGCATTTTATAAGGTTAATGTTTATGACAAACATTAGGTGAAAATTTCCTTCTTAGAAATCACAAGCCAGAGAACTGGTTTGGGTGCAAGAAATCAGGAACCACTATGCCCTGAAAGAGGACACTGATAGTAGAAAAGTAGTCCATTGATTTGGGTTCTACTCTGTGACTTCTGCTGCAACAGCCACTGAGATATATTGATAAATCAGGTTTTTATTGTCTATTTTTTAGTCTTAACATTGCCATAGAGATAGGATATGGAAGTAGGGAACCTCAAATATGAAGCAGACGGCTGCCAAATTTGGGAGTATCTTTTACTAAAGGAAATCCTTTGAGGAAAAATGTGGAAGATTCCAGCCCTACCCATTGGGTCACCCTAGTCTCTTAAAGAAGGAGTGTCAAGAGCATGTGGGATGGCATATAGACTGTGGCTACCTCTGGGAAATACAATCTGCTACCAGACTGGTTAAACAAATTATGGCATATCCAATGGTTGGAATATGAGAAACTAGAAAAAATGCTTGAAGACCATTTAATAATAAATACTGTTCATGCTACAATTATATAGTAACACAGATACAAATATAACAGAATTGATAATGTAGAAATAAATATAATAAGAGAGAATATGATGTAGTGCTATTCCTCAGTAGATATGAGCACATAAAGTACTTTTTCTGAAAAAGGAAAGATGCCAAAATTAGCATGAGAATAAATTATAAAAGTTGAAGAATAGATTAGTAATTATTAAAGGTTTTGAAATAATATTCAAAGATGTTGCCAACTCTTAAAAAGAAAAAAAGAAAGAAAGAAAAAGGAAAGAAAGGAAGGAAGGAAAGAAGAAAGAGATACGTTTAACCAAGAAAGTTTTGCAGGTCATTTCCATCAAACATTCAAGGGACAGATGATCCTTATATTTTTTAAGTAAGTTGTTTCAGATAATTAAAAAAAGAGAGAGACGCTCAAGCATTTTATGAAACTAGTATAACCTTGACTTCCAAATTAGATAAGGATAGTATAAAATTTTTTTAAATCCATAAGTCTATTTCACTTATTAACACATATGAGAATTCTAAATAAATTATTGCTAACTGAATTTGATAGGATATTAAAAATAACACAGTATAATTAAGAGTTATCTCAGGAATGCAAGGATGATTCAACATTCGGGAAATTTATCAATTTCATTTACTAAATGTATCTCAATTAATATAGAAAACAATGCAGAAAAGGCACTTGATAAAATTTAGAGACTAAGAGAAAAAAAATCCCAAAAGTGAAAAATTTAAGAGACATTCCTTAATTTAACAAGACCTCTAAACCAAAGCCTACAGTAAATTTTACAACAAAAAAATATTAGACACATTGCCTATAAGTTTGGAAACAAGACAAGGGTGTTTGGTGTCTCCACTAAACTTCAACATAGTGTAGCAATTCGGTATAAAAAAGGAAAGGACACTTGAAGGAAAATGACAAAACCATTATTATTTGCAAACGCATGACCATCCACATAGAAAACCAACAAAACCAATAGATAACTTATTAGTTAATAGAAGTTTAGCAAGTTTATTGAATAAAATACCAACTTAAAAAATCTACCATGTTTCTCTATATCAACAATAACCAAGTGTAAATTAAAATATAAATGAAATAGTAGCAACAAAAAAGGTATAAAATTTTTGGAGAGTAACACGAAGAATAACAGACCTTTATGGAGAACTTCTAAAAACTTTATTAAAGAATATAAAAAAAAGATGTGAATTAGTGGAGAGGTAAATTATGCATATGAATGAGACGACTTAACATTTAAAGGATGCCTACCATTTTGATATTATTTTAATAAAAATTTCATAAAGATTATTGAGGAAGCCAGAAACAATTATAAAATATATTTATAAAAATAAACACTAATGAATAACTAAGAAACCATTTTTTTT